>NW_026596069.1:14932586-14962064 GCF_907164565.1 Psammomys obesus
AGATAGGACTTTTTAGCTTGGCTTCAGTGGTGCACACCTTTAATCCCCAGCGCTCAGGAGGACAGGTTGATCTGTGAATTTGAGGTCAGCCTGGTCTACAGAGTGAGTTCCCAGACAGCCAAGAAACCTTGTATTGAAAAACCAAACAGTAACGAAAGAATTTGACTTTTGTTTAAAAGGAGGATTTTTCAAATATATGGAAAATTTGCTTTGTATAGTTATACTATTTTATTTGCTCTTTATATGATATTTAAAAATCATTTTAAAAGTAATGTAATTATTGATCTAATAGAAGTATTGGTTAAAATTTTTATTTTCCTTATTTTTCTGTCATGTAGAATATTTAATCTAGACATACTACCTAATATTTTACTCATTTATGTCTTAAGATTTATTGATGTATTGATTTTACTTATGAATATAAATTCCTAGAGGCATTGGAAACCCTGGAACTGTAGGTATAGGTGGTTAAGAACCATTTGATGTTGGTGTTGGGAACTAAGCGGGGTCCCTTAGAAGAGCAAGAAGTGCTCTTATACACTAAGCCCATTTCGCTCATTTTAATATTAAAATAATGTTGGCTTTCTTTCATATCATGCTGGTTAAGGGGTTTTACACATAAACAAACCCAAACCAGCTGGTTGTAAAGCAGCTTTTGTTTTGTTTTGTTTTTTAATGGTCATTTCATGGAGTAGTAGTGTACGCTTCAGGGATAGAACAGAGTAGTGTGTTGCATATTCTCACAGCCCTTCCCTTCAGTATATTCAGAATCCACTCCTGCTAGCATTATGTCTGTGACCGAGGAGATTTTAAAGTTCTTTTTTCCTTCTGCCTTACTCTGTTAGGCTTTTTCTTTGTCATTATTTTTTAGGATTCATGACATTTATATGCCTATATAAATATCTGCATGCATATTGAGATGCATTTGAGACAGGTCATTTAATGCAGAAGAATTAGCATTGTTTGCTGACTATGAAAAAGTATTAAAATACAGCGTTATGGATCATGACAGAATGGCGGGCCAGAAGAAAAGAGTATTGTTTTAGCAAGTCCATGAAGCTACATTCAGCAGTAGACGCATAGGTAGTGCTGTATTTGGAAGACTTAAACATGATTAATTATGTTACTAATGCTTTGCATTTTATTTTTACCAGGAATCATATGAAGATGGCCCTTATACTCTGACCTCCAGTAAGAATCCTGATAGTAACTTGCTTTCATTGGATGGACTAGATAACGAAGTCAAAGGTCTTGTTATACTTTCTCTCAGTTCTCTTTTGGCTGAAAGTATTTATTGTTATTAAAGCACTCTTGCTGGGTGGTGGTGTTTCACGCCTTTACTCTCAGTACTTGGGAGGCAGAGGCAGGCTGGTCTCTGTGAGACCAGGCCAACCTGGCCTACAAAGCTAAAAGGCTAGTTCCAAGAAAGCCATAGCTACACAGAAATTCTGTTTCAAAAAACAAAACAAAAGAAAATAAACAAACAAAAAGTTGTACCCTAGCCTTCACAGATAAAGGATGGGTAAACTTTCACCACCACCGCTTTGAGTGCTGGTCATTGAGTTTATTAGGGCTTTGCACATGCTCGTTAACTATATCCCTGACATATCCCCAGCCCCTTTTCTTTATAATTTTAAAAAATGTTTTATTTTAAATTATGTGTGTTATGAGTCTATGAGGTGCCAAAGGAGGTCATAAGCATGAGATCTTCGCAGAGCTTTACATACAGGTGGTTGTGAGGTGCCTTTATACAGGTGGTTGTGTGGTGCAGGGAACTGAATTCAGGTCATCTTCAAGGGCAATGCATGCCCCTAACTACTGAGCCATCTCCAACCCCACCCTTCCTTTCTTAAGACAATGTATTCACTAAGTTATCACACTGTGCTTTAAATTGGGATTGCCTCAGTTTCTTAAGTAGCTGGAATTTAAGGTATCTCTCTGGATAGCATAAACTGTCCTTGAATTTAAAATGTTCATTCTTTACCTCCCAGGTCCTGGGAGATAAATTTGAGCCAGCATACCTGGCTCAAAAGTTAAGTTTTTTTCTGATTTTATGCAGTCCTTTGAATTCTGATTTTTGTTGTTCTTCACATTAAAAAGAAAAAATGTGTTATAAACCAGGCGTGGTGGCACACACTGATAATCTCAGCAGTTGGGGAGGCAGAGGCAGGCCTATCTCTGTGAGTTTGAGGCCAGCCTGGTTTACAAAGCAAGTCTAGGGCAGCCAATGCTACACAGAGAAACCCTGTCTCAAAAAAAAAAGTTGTGTTTTTAGAATAGTAGATCATGAGGGTTAGAGAGAGGGTTCAGTGGTTTTTGCTCTCCCAGAGAACCCTGAGTTAGATCTCAGTACCTATGCCAGACCACTCAAAACTGTTTTAACTCCAGCTCTACAGGAATCTAATGTTCTCTGCTGGCCTCTCTAGACTTCATGTACATGCAAATGAAAAATAAAAATTTTAAAAATGGTCATGCCTGGTTCAATCAAACTACAATCACATTAAAAAGGGAACAATTATCAACTTTCTCTTTTAGAAAGCCAGGGAAATGTGATATACACCATAATTCCCCAAATTTGTATGATTTTTTAGAACTATATTCTTATATTTTAAACTGTAGCTTTGGTAATATATTGTGGATTATTAATATTTATTGTTAATTTATCTGGAGTTAAACAGCAGTTATTTCTAAACCAGCTGCATACCCAAAACACCACACAGAAACTAGGATTTACTTAATTAACCTAGAGCACCATACTGGGCAATGATTACTCCATCCTAAACCTCCAAGCCCATATAGTTTCCTCCCATTCAGAATTCACCCATTATACTTACTTTTGGTCATATCTTAGGTCTAGTTCATCTCTCCTCATGGTTCCAAGACCTCTCTTGCCGATCTTTTTCTCCTCTCCCTTTCTTCCTTCTCCTCTCCTTTGGACCAGGATGTCCCACTCTATTCTCTCCATTGCACACACTGGCTGGTTGTTTAATTGACAATTACAGAGAACAAATGATGGCATGTGTACACAAACTTGAGACAGATGATGCTTATCAATGCAATGTCAGGGATTGAAACCAGATAGTGGGGTAGGGAAATTAGCATTTGAACGAACAAGGATAATTTGTATACATTCCATAAGAACATTATACCAACAGTAATAATAGCTTTAAAATTGGATTTGTTTTGTTGGTCTTACTATGTAGCCCAGACTGACCTGGAACTCACTGTCTGCCTTTGAGCTTGAGATTCATTTGTTTCAGCTTTCCAAATGTTGGGATTATATGAATGTGCCACCATGTGCAGCTATTGTAATTCTTTATAACTCAGTTACGATATTTAACAACAATCCACTATATAAGACAGCCTGTTTTCAGGACTCTCCCTGCTTTGGGAGCTATTACTCTGCTTTTTAATAAATCCTTGTTTGCCCTCCAAAAATAAGATGATTCACTGTAGTGCTTTAAAACTGAGTTGCCTAGGGTCTTAAACTTGTGTACAGGCAACAGTTATTAACTCAGTGCTGCCTTAGTTAAATTAAAAAGCTTTTTGTACACAATTTATATGTGTGTGTGTTTGTCCATCTGCATAGGACTCAGTGTCATGTATGTAGAGGTCAGTGAACAACTTGTAGGGAGCTGATTCTTAACACGTACATGTAGATTCCAGGGATCAAACTCAGTTGCCAGGCAGTTTTCCCTGAACTGTTCACCTTTACTTTAACATGGGAAAATGTGAATGGTATTTTATCTCTGTACACACAAAGAAAAGGGTTTCATTATCTTTTCCTTTAAAGGTTTTGTTAAGTTTTCAGTTGCATTCTGAAAGTAAACAAATTTGTTTTTTCAGTAGATGGCTTACCAAATAACTTCAGAGTTCATCCACTTCAATTAGACCAATGTGGTGACCTTCCTAACAACACCGATGGCTCTGATCATGCAAAGTGTGCCTCTTCAGTACCAGAAACAAAGAAAGCCAGTGCTGGAGTGATTCGTGGTGCTTGTTTAACACTTACCGATCATGACAGAATTCGACAGTTTATACAAGAGTTTACATTCCGTGGCCTTCTGCCACATATAGAGAAAACAATTCGGCAGTTAAATGACCAGGTAAGACTTAAGCTTTTTGGGATATTAATCTTCAAATTAAGTCAATGAGTTTAAGACTGTTAAAAGTTTTGTATTTAAAGCTTTGTTTTGATTTTTGATTAACAATATTGTGAAAACTTACTGAAATCAGTATTAGTGGTGAAGTTCTTTTAACTCTAGATAAACCATATTCATTTTCATTTGGAATTTTTTCACTTTATTGACAGGTTTTAAGATTTATTCATCAGTTTTAATTTCATGTGTATGAATGTTTTGCCTGCATATATGTACCATTTTGTGCTTGGGGATTTGTGTCCTTTGCAAGAGGAGCAAGTGTTCTTAACCACCAAGCCATCTCTATAGCCTATATTGGACATTAAAAAACCAAAAACCTGTTTTTGGCTTTGTTTTATGGGTGTGAGTGTTTTGCCTGTGCATCACATGTATGTGTGCTCTGTCTGAAGGGGGTGTCACCTTCCTCAGAACTGGACGTGCTGTTGGTTGTGAGGGACTGTGTGGGTACTGAGAGCCAAACCCAGGTCCTCTGCAGAGAAACAAGTTCTATTAGCTACTGAGCCATTTCTGCAGCCCCTAGACATTTTAAAAATTAGTGTTATTTAAATAATGGTGTACTCACTAATAAAGCTTAATTTTTGTTGTTTGTAGAAAATATTTCAAGCACTTTTATTTGTCAACATATTAATTTTTTTTCCAGCTAATGTCAAGGAAAGGTTTGAGTCGATCTCTGTTTTCTGCCACTAAGAAATGGTTTAGTGGCAGTAAAGTTCCAGAAAAGAGTATTAATGAGCTGAAGAATACATCTGGGTTGTTGTGAGTAAAATATCACTACATTTAACTCTTTGCTTTAACTTTGTCTAGTGTTTGACTACAAAAACAGTGATTGGCTTTTTAATTTCTTATTTTTATATTGCTCAAAACTCAGATATCTAAGAAAGAAACTAATTACATTTTAATTAAAAAACAGCTCTTTTTGGACTTTTAATTGAACTAAATTAAATTAATTTGTTTTTTGATACAGCGTCTTATATAGAACTGAGGCTGGCTCGGGACTTGTAATAATACTGTTTCTACTTCCCAAGTACTGAGATTACAGGTGTGAACTACTATCATTGGCTTAATTGGACATTTGAAAATAAACACTTTTGGCCAAAACAGCATGGGTTCTCACCATTGCTTTTAGTTGTTCACCATAACTATTGCTGAAGATTCTACGTGGTTTGATTACAGAACACTGAGGAAGTAGACTGGAACTGACCAGGACAGTTTCATAATGCCAGAAGGTGATAGATAGACTACTGGGCAAAAAGTCACCAGTACTGTCACCATACCAACCTTCCAGGACATGTGTACTGGTCCAAAAGTGGCATGAATGTTACTTGGATAATCAATTGCTTTTATGTTAGATTTCAGGCCTGTACCAGGAGTAAATTCTTGCCTGGTATGGTAAATCTGTAAATAGCCCATGGCTAGAGAGGTGATAAGCAAAAACAAAACAAAAAACCCTCAAGTAACACACAGTGTTATTTTATTTTGGAGCTGTTTCTCTATTTGTAAGAAGATGGAGTTATTCAGTACTAGCCCTTTTTTGGCTAAAGTGCTTTGGTGTATACTTTTTTAAAGGCAACATCTTGCTGAATTGCCCCATTCATCCTTCAGCTTGGAGCTCTCCTGCTTCAGGCTCCCAGGTATTGGTGCATCACCGTGCTGGGCTCTTTGGCCTGCTGTTATAAGACAAGACATTTATTTAGTAAAGTTTGTTTCTTACACAGTCTTGCTTTAATGGAAAATGACACGAGTCTATTTGGATTTTATTTTTTTGTGTGTGTGAGTAGTGTATAAATAAGTTACCTGGTATTAACCATTTATTTACTTTATAACTTGTCCATGGGGCAAATGCTGTTCTGCAGTTGAGAAGTTTCCAGGGATATAAGTTAAACATACTAACTTTTGACTTCAAGTAGTTTTGAAAATTTATTGATACTCTTGATATTCTTCCTTGAAGATAGAATTTGTGTAAAGGAGATCAAATTTATGTTCTGGGTAGTTTAACATCTTACTATACATTTGTATGTGATGGTGTGATACACCACAAATGATGAATTATTTCTTATGTTTTAGGTATCCTCCAGAAGCACCGGAGCTTCAGATCAGGAAAATGGCTGACTTGTGCTTTTTGGTGCAACATTATGATTTGGCTTACAGTTGCTATCACACTGCAAAGAAGGATTTTCTTAATGATCAAGCAATGCTTTATGCAGCTGGTGCCTTGGTTGGTCCTGTTTGTTTATATATTTTGTGGTGCTGGGAATCAAGCCCAGGGCCTTGCATGGGCTAGGCAATGGACTGTGACTTGCCTTTGGTGCATTTAGAAAATTTACTTTGATTGTCAATACTTGTGCCCAGGGACTTCCTCTCCAGAAAAGTCTCTGCTGTCTCTTCCTCTTTGTACAGTTCCCAGCTCAAAGCAGACTTCACTTTCTCTTTCACTCTCATGTTAGGAGCACCTTTTCATCTTAGTCCCATCAGGAGGAAGTGTTTGATATTTAGATTGTATCCTCCAGCCATGCTAAGCTAGTCAACAAGTTATCTAGGTCATCTTCCAAGTTAACAGTTCATGGTTTTGTTTGTGCTTTGGTTACTTCAGGTTTATTACTTTTACAGTAGCTTTTATAAACTATAAGTATTTTCAGTTATGAATGTATAATGTTACAATAAATACACCTTGCTTTTAGCACTAAGCTCTTCTCTCATACAGCTGCTACCTTTACTTAAATAGCTTAAATGCAATATTTATCAAATATAGATAAAAATAGCAAAAATGTACGGCCATGCAGCACAGTTTTTTTTTTTTTTTAAATGTGTAACAATAAACTGAATATATGATGGTATTCCAGTAAAATTATTGCTTACACTGCATGGTGATGGTGTACATCTTTAATGCCAGCAATTAGGAGGCAGAGGCAGGTGGATCTCTGAGTTCAGACTAGACTACAAAGCCAGTTCCAGGACAGCCAGGTCTACACAGAGAAACCATGTCTCAAAAACAAATAAAACAAAATTATTGCTTAAAACATTCTCACCTACTGTTGTCATTGCCTTTGGTTTATATACATATATTCTGATATCTGCACAACAAAATCACCTCACAACAAATTTTCAGGATTTCCCTTTGTTATGGATATATGAAGGATATACCTTTAAATCATGCGTGATCGTGTATGACTTCTGTTTTTTTTTTTTTTTTTTTAAAAAAAAAACATGCTTTCTATCTAGCCTCCCTACCCTAGAACTTACTATGTAGATCAGGCTTGTCTCAGACTTAACAGGGATCAGACTGCCTCTGCCTCCCAAATGCTGGGATTAAAGGTGTGGGCCATCACCCCCAACAAAGACCAGAATTTTAAGTCAGAACAAATTGTGGTTTTGAGTCTACATTAAACTGGAGTTTATACATGTGTGCTCTGAAACCTCTAGTATTTAGCTTTATTGAGTGTTACATATGAGAATGGTTCTCCTGAGATACAGTTTTTTTGTTTGTTTGTTTTAAATTTTTTCTTCTCCTTTAGGAAATGGCAGCAGTGTCAGCCTTTCTTCAGCCAGGAGCTCCTAGGCCATACCCTGCTCATTACATGGACACAGCAATTCAGACATACAGGGATATCTGCAAGTAGGTGGATATATTATATTTTGCCTATTTTGAGATAGATTTGATATTTATAAGTAGTTCTTTGCTTTTCATGCCGTAGATTCTCAAATGAAGTTAATTTAGAGACAATTTGAAGTGAAAATAGTGCTTCTCTTTTCAGTTTCTAGCTGGGTTGCATTTGTGGATGACAAGTTGATATATATAGTGTTGAGGTTCTGTACTATTTGGGGATATTTTTTGTTGTACCACCTTTTTTATTTTACCTACAGAAATTAGCCATTTTGAATTTTTCTTGCTAATTAGGCAGAAACATGAAGAGTCAAGTAATACAGACTTAGGGGAAAATGAGAACTAACTAGTGAGTATTATTACAATTCTTATAAGAAAACTAAGAATGTACCAGAAGTCATCAGAAGGAGGCTCTTAGGTTATTTGGTAGGTAGATTTTCATTCGCCGTGCCTAGGATTTATGACTATTGAGACATTTCTAGAATTATGAGTTACAGAAGTAGGTTTTCGCTATAGTTTTGCTGGTAAAGGTCAATTTGTGTTGTGTATATGAAAAATACTGGGAGATAGATTCTTCTTCTTAGGCTGGAATTAAGGCTTCTGTTGAGGTGAATGAAAATTACTGCATATTTGAGTAGACATCACTATAAAAACTACTTTTCAGCAACTTAATCAGATGGTTAGTTTGTACTGAGAACTCTGCCCACTGAGTTACGTGCCTAGCTCTCTGATGTTTCCGTTGCAGAATATATGCGTTGGAAGACAGAGGTAGAAAAATAATTTTGAGCCCTCTATTGTTCATGTAGAAGTTATAGTTGATAGCAGTGCTTACAAAAAAACAGCATTCATAGGGCTGGTGAGATATCAGTGGGTAGAGATGGTTGTTGTTAAGCCTGACAACTTGAGTTGATCCCTGGGATCCACATGAAAGGAGAGAACTAACCCTGAAAATTGTCCTAACCTCCACATGAATGCTGTAATGACAAGTGCATTTGTGCCTCCACATGTGAATATAAATTTAAAAATAAAAACAAAACATAATACAAATAAAAAGTAATAATTTATTAAAAATTAAACAGTTTATAGAATTTAGGACTGGAGCCTTATATATGTGTAGTGAACATTAGGAGTTTATCTTTTGTGTTCATTAAGGCAGATTTAGATATTCAGGAATATTTGTTTCAAAATGTAATTTGTGGAAAGTAGGGAAGAGCATCAAAGCATTTCTTTGTTTTTGGAGGTTATGTATGAGTCTTAAGTAATTCAGGCTGGCTTGAACTTGCTATGTAGCCAAGAATGTTTCTAAATTTCCGCTCCTCTGTCTCCACTTCTGGAGTGCTAGAATCACAAGTGTAAACTATGGGACCTGATATTACTTTTTCTTTCAAAAGACAGGGTCTCATAATGTAGCCTAGATGGGCATGGAATTCACTTTGTAGACCCAAGTCTGTCTCATACTCACAGATCCACCTACTTCTGCCTGCCGCATTTTGGGATTAAAGGCACATGATGTTATGTCCAACCCATAATTCTTGTTGAGAGTAATAACCCTCTCCAACATTTTTACGTTCTTGAGTATTTGGGTATGGGCATACCATATGTGCGTATGGAAGTCAAGGACAACTCGATGGGAGTTTGTTCTCTCCTTCCAAGATTATAGGTGTATATCACTATGTGCAGCCTTGCTATGTTCTTATTTTAAAATTGTATGATGAGAAAGTGTTGGGCTGGGCCTATAGCTTATTATTTGCCAGGCTCCCAGGTTGATCCCCAGCACCTCTAAAGGAGTAAAGATTATGAAAATTTTTTTTTAAATAAGTAGGTAGAAAAATGACACCTTTTTCTTAAATCTTGATCATTTTATTGGAATTTGATAACAGTTACAGAAAGGGAGGCAAACTGGAAGCTACTGAAAGGAGACCAGGAAGAGATAGCCTTGCCTTTTGAATTAGGGTCCAAGAGAGCAGGCAGGTTCAGCTGTGGAGCTTGAAAGCAGCTGTATGGGGTGTGGGGCTGGGTGGGTATAGGATGAGTTCTTAGAGAAAGTGAGACTGTTGAGTTTGGAGCATGCATAGGACTTTAGTGTGTATCCAAAAAAGGAGGGAAAAGGGGCAGGCTTAGCTGTGAATATCTGCAAGCAGCCACCAGGACAGACTTCTTGCTGAAATTTCCTAGTGGACACTTTGAATGCTTGGTAACTTCACTGTGCTAAAGAATTACTATGATGCTGATTACTTTTCCTTGTTTGTTTTTGTTTAGGAATATGGTGTTGGCTGAAAGATGTGTGCTGCTTAGTGCTGAAATTTTAAAAAGTCAAAGCAAGTACTCAGAGGCTGCGGCTCTTCTTATACGGTTGACAAGTGAGGTACTGGACTGTGAAGTATTATTTGTTTGTAATGAGGTGCTGTATAAAACATAAAAAAGGGGGCTCACTTAATTTAGGGTCTAAACACTGTTTTTTGTTAACTTCATTTTAAGATTTTTGATTGTTTTCTTTTTTGTTTTGGTTGGTTGGTTAGTTGGTTGGTTCTTTGTTTCTTTATTTTTTGTTTTGTTTTGTAGTAGGAGGAGCTTGAGACTGTTTTTGTAGTCCATGCTGGACTTAAATTCCTACCAATTTTCCTTCCTCAGCCATCTAAGAACTGGGATTTCAGTCATTCATACCAGACTCAGCTAGTATATCTTTTATAATTTGAATCTATTTGTTGAAAATTGTTATTAAATTTATTTTATGTTTATGAGTGTTTTGTCTGTGTGTATATGTGTGCCTTGTTTATGTTTGGTGCTCATAGAGGTCAAAAGGTATCAGATCCCCTGGAATTGGAGTTCATGGATGGTTGAGAGTCTCTATGGGTACTGAAAACTGAACACTGGTGTTTTGCAACAGCACCCAGTGCTCAACTGTGGAGTCATCTTTCTAGCCCTGATTGAGTTTATTTTGTTTCTATAGTCTCAGTTCACCTTTCATTATTAAC
Organism: Psammomys obesus; assembly: GCF_907164565.1. Taxonomy (NCBI): domain Eukaryota; kingdom Metazoa; phylum Chordata; class Mammalia; order Rodentia; family Muridae; genus Psammomys; species Psammomys obesus. Next base: position 14,943,323 of record NW_026596069.1, read on the forward strand.
TAACCATGCCCATGTATACAACATCTTGTTTGATGTAAGTTCCATGTTATGTACAACTAAGACATGCTTGTGTTTCAATCTAGTATAAAACTGCTTAAAAAAATCACTGAGGAATGTTTAATCTCAGTTTTTACCTGTATGACCATTTAAAGAAAGCCATTAAGCATTAAAAATGCATCTAAAACAGATAAATCTAAAAGGTGACTGGCCATCCTAGTCTACTTTGGATGCACCCAAGGCATCTTAAATTAACTTGAGCAAATTTAAAATTTTCTACCCAATACTTTTGTGACACATTATCAGCAGTCAGCTCTACTTGATCAGGAAAGGGGGGCTTGCAGTGCTTGAGATACTTTTGTGTTCATTCATCCTGTCATAGGATGGACTTGACATTGCTGTTGGGCAGGGGTATCCTCTGAAACATACTTTCATTCATATCTCAAAGGTCTCTCTGAAAGCCCACCATTTCCTTTTTAATTTGTTACCACTGTGACGTGTGGTGTGTATGATGATGATGTGGCAGGAATTCCCTAGCACACAACACAGGCAGAGGTCATGAAATGAGTTGGTGGAGTCACTTCTCTCCTTCTTTCAGTGGGTTGGATGGCTTTCCCTAAAGTGGCCAGGCTGTGTGCAAGTACCGTCACCTGCTGAGCTGTCTCACTTGGCCTCTACTGCCTTTTTGGTTTACATCACACTCTTCTTTGGCTCTTTTCTTGGAATTTGCTGGTCATGTCCCAGTTTTCTAGTGCCCTGTTTTGCCCTTTTTTTTTTTTTTTTTTTTTTTTTTTTTTACTTTCTCTTACACTGCCTGGTATGAGCTTTTTGAAACCTCCAAGCCCACCCCACCTCCGACAGTGTTGCACCTCCTAGTCCTTTTAATCCTTCTTAAATAGTGCCACTCCATGGTGACTTAATTATTTAAATATATGAGCCTATGAGCTCATGGTGGCTATTCTTATTCAGATCACCACATTGTATCAGGCATGGGCTGATTGGTACTGTTGAATACAGGCTCTTGATCTTGACTTTGAGCTCTGTGTTATGTTTCTCATACCAGGGTTATCAGTGATATACAAGTAATTTATGATGTAGAAATTAGTATAGGGTTTTTTGTTTGTTTGTTTTTTTGCTTAAATATGTTTGCCTTTTTACCCCCATATGAATAAAATTTCTTAAGAGCACATTCTTTTGTTTGTATTATAACTTTCTCACTTGTTTTTAACTTTACTATCTCAAATCTATATGGTTGTCATTTATTGCTTTAGGGTATGGGTAGGAACAGGTTCTAGTAACGTTTTCCCAGAATAATGAATTTGCAGTGATCTTTTAGGCTTTTCTTCTCTCCTCTTTATCTCCCCTTCTTTGCCCCTCTCTGTGTTTGAGATTGAACTCAGGGCCTCACAAATGCCAGGCAAGTTCTGTCCTATCGAACCATATTTCCAGCACCACCTCCCTCCATATATATTTCTTAGCAATAACTTGATTTTTAATTGTACTTTTTATTCAGTTTTCTGTGTGTGTGTTTGGGCACACGTGCATGGCATTTGTGAGAAGGTCAGAGGACAAGTTTGTATTGTCATTCATTTGTATTGTCATGTCATTCATTTAAGTGAGTTCTGGGGAAAAATTCAGGTTGTCAGGATTCCATGGCAAATGTTTTTGCTTTTCTTTGTTTTGTTTTTACCTGCGAAGTGATCTTACCAAGCCCCTCTTTGTAATAACTTGATAGTAAAGATTTGAGTGTTATAGTATATTTTAAGTAGTCAGTAGTCTGTGCTTAATTTTATTTCAGTTTAATTAATTCATGATGTGAATTTAAAATCTTTCTTGAATCACTCAGTACTATGATGTTAAATTTGGAAATGCTGAGTTTATTATGGGGGTTTAACTGGACTATACATTGAGTCACTGGAAAACCATTACAGATTTCTAGAGAACATCCTTTACATAAGATATCCAGGATTGGTACCTATTCAATTTGCTGTTTAATGAAGTTGAGTGAGTGAGTGAGTGAGTGAGTGAGTGAGTGAGTGAGTGAGTGTGTGTGTGTGTGTGTGTGTGTGTGTTCACAGAGGCCAGAAGTTTTGCATTTCCATGGAGCTTGAGTTATATGCAGTTGTGAACTTCCTGACATGGGTGCTGGGAACTGTACAAGGGTCCTCTGTAAGAGCAGTATATGCTCTTAACTGCCAAACCATCTTTCCAGCACCAGAAACCAGAATTTTTAATCTCCATTGATGAGAATATTTTTTTAATCTTTTTGGCAGCGATTTGTGTGCAATGATTAGAATTTCAGATTACATAATTTTCATTAATTTCTACTTCCAGAAATTTGTGTAATAAAAGTATCTGAATAATTACTGAGGGTTTTTTTCTTGTTGTTTTGTTTTCTTTTGTTTATGACTGAGTGTGACGACATACAGCAGACAAGGCAGGAAGACTGTGGGTTTGAGACCAGCCAGGGGTATGCAGAGGGATATGCAGAGTTGTAGACCAGCCTAAAGCTACATTGTGAGCTCTTATCTCAGGAATTAAGAGCAAAGAGTTGTAGCTCTGTGGTAGAACACTTGCCTAGGTTCAGTTCTCCGCAACACTCACACATACACGTATGCACATATACACATATGCACATGCGCTTACATGCATGCACGCCTACACACATGCACAAGAGAAATTATACTTACTGGGTCATTTTTTAATAGTAGCAAAAAACCAATATATAATTGATTAATTTATAACTATAAGTTATAATATTTTTATATACTAGAGAGTCTTTTTAGAAGAAATGAAGCATGGAAATGGCTTGGAAAAAAAGCAAGATATTGAGTATGCTACTACTTCTATATAAAAATGTGTGTGTATGTGTGTTTTCATACATGCGTGTTAGTCACAAACACTCATGGAAAGAGAAACAGAAAACAGCATCAAATTGGAAAAAGTCTTATGCAAATAAATTGTAGTATGGATGACAAAGATATTTTTTTACAGTTACTTTAAATAAATAAATATATTTATATTGGAGGATGGAAGTATATCTCTAAGACTTTAAGACTGTTAAAAAAGTTATAAAAGTGGTCTGTTTGATATAACTAATTTATTGAAACAATTGTATTTAAAAGTCAATTTTTTTCTGTTTTCAACTTTCCCTCGGGAAAATAATGGCAGCAGAACACATGGAAGGGCCTGGTAAGTTCAGCTTGAGGCTGAGGACCTAGAGAAAGTTGGGAAAAGTTGTTGATTCTTAATCAGCAACCCTCATCACTTTCTTCCTTATCTCTGAAGTGATGGCTTACCAGGAGGGGAGGCAGTGAAGATGAGTTGTTACAACTCCTAGGCAGGCTGGGGCAGGCAGGCTGCTGAACTAACTTATAGTCCTCCTGTTCCTAATTTACAAAGAGCCTATGAAGAGATCCTCACGTGCCTTCAATATTTCAGTAAAAATTGAGGGTTCCTTTAAATAAATGTTCTTTAAGGAGACTAAAGTAAAAAATTAGCTTACATCATAATCCACACATAATCTATCCTGTATTCTTTGGGGAAGGGTGTACATTAAATATGCTGTTAGTCACCGGGTAATATCCACGAGAAGCTAGGTTGATAGAACTATTTTTCTGTGTTTCATGTTCTTGAGTTTGTTTTTAGTTAGAATACCTGTATTTAATTCTCAGTTTGTATTCTCCTTCCCACTTATAAGTGCTTAGAAGGGTTGCAATAATTCAGAGGTTTAGTGCATAGTACACAACATAATTAGTCATTTGGATTTATTGAAAGGAACAAAAACCAGTCATTTTGGGGGCAGTCTTTTTAAATTATATCTGTGATGCTTGGAAAAAGAGTTGAGATTGGTTTGCCCTTGTGTCTCTGCCCTCTTCTACCCTAAGCTACACATTGGCTGTGTTGTGTGCTAGGAAACAAAACCTCTTTTGCTTTCACTTTTGGCACTAATTTATCTTTCTTTTGCACATTCACAGGATTCTGATCTCCGAAGTGCACTTCTTTTGGAGCAGGCTGCACATTGCTTCATAAACATGAAAAGCCCCATGGTTAGAAAATACGCATTTCACATGATCCTGGCTGGCCACCGGTTTAGTAAAGCAGGGCAGGTAAGTGCATTGTCTTTAAATTGCCTCTGGAAAGATGCTCAGCAGTTAAGAGCTGTTGCTGCTCTTCCAAAGAACCTGAGCTGGGATCTAAGCACCCATACAGAGTCATTCACAGCCTTTAACTGCAGCTGCAGGCATCTGGTGCCCTTCCTTGACTGCCTTCGTGTGCAGATACCTGTGAGCACAGACCCACATGTGCACATGTAATTAGAAGTGAAGACAAGTCTTTTTTAAAAGGTTCTTGTTTTGTTTTTTTTCAAGACAGGGTGTTTCCCTATAGCCCTGTTCTAGAACTGAGTCTGTAAACCAGGCTGGCCTGGAGATCTGCCTGCCTCTGCCTTTCAAGTGCTGGAATTCTTGTCATTATTTGTTTGTTTGTTTGTTTCTTTCTTTCTCTCTGTATGCACATGTGTGTGCATACGCTCTCACATATCCATGTGAGAAGTCAAGCAGCTTACTTGCAGGCATGGTTCTCATCCTTCTATAGTATGGCCCCCCTGGGTTCGGACTCTGGGTGTCATTCTTGGTGGCAAGACTTTACCTTCAGAGGACTCTTGCCTACCTACCCCTGCTTGCCAGCCTTTTATGGTTTAATCCTAAAAGTTGAAATAAATTTTGTTTTCAGATAATATATGGATAAAAACATGAGATTTGGATTTAGACAGATAAACGCTTAAATCTTGATAGATACATAAACAGTTTGAATTTGTTTACTTAACTTTTCTGTGGCTCAGTTTGGGCTTTTAATTTTTTGTTTAGTGTCATTAGTGTGTGCGTGTGTGAGGTATTGTGTGTGAGGTACCTCACATGGTATTGAGGTATTGTATACCTGTGAAGGTCAGAGGACAACTCTTTGGCATCCGTTTTCTCCTGTCACTTTGAAGGGTTCAGGACTAGAATTCAGAACAGTAGTCCTGCATGCAAGTGTCTCTGTTCTTGAGCCATCTCCTTGGCCCCCTCTGTCTCTTTTTATTCAGTTCAGGAACCCAAGCCTTATGGGGTGGTACTCCTCTAATCAGGATGGGTCTTCCCTCCTCAGTTAAACCTTTCTGGAAACACTCTTATAGACGCTCCCAGCGGTGTAGTTCCATGGTGAGTCTAAATCCAGTCAGTTTAGCCCTCCTGGTTAGCCAGTATACCTTACTTGTTCACAGAAAGAATGTGAAAGAAATAAAGCCAAATTGATCAATGAGTGTTTTCCTCAGAAGTTAATCTTGGAGAAATGTGGGATAGGTGTCAGAACAGACAAAAACGCATGTACACTCACACTGTGGACAGCTGAGGAAACCTAAAGTATGGTTCCAGGTAGAGTTGTATAATTGTGAGGAGATGGTCCTACTTGTTGGCTTCATTTTCTTTCTTTATCATATTCTCTTTTTAGCGGATGAAACAGTTATTTGCGTATGTCTCCATATGTGTCTGTTTGTGTTTATTATTTCCAGTTCAAGGAGATTTAAACTGTAATACACGTTTCATTTATTTTCTTATAGAAAAAGCATGCTTTGCGCTGCTATTGTCAAGCCATGCAAGTTTACAAAGGAAAAGGCTGGTCTTTGGCAGAGGATCATATCAACTTCACCATTGGGCGTCAGTCCTATACGTTGAGGCAGCTAGACAATGCTGTGTCTGCTTTCAGACACATTTTAATCAATGAAAGCAAACAGTCTGCTGCTCAGCAAGGGGCCTTTCTCAGAGAATATCTTTATGTTTATAAGGTAACTACTTCTCTTTAGGAATAAACATCCAAACTGTTTTAAAGTTATTATTTTCAGGAAAAAAATGTGCTTATTATTAACTCCTTAAAGTATAATAAAGTGGCTTTATTGCAGAATATGTAATCACCTGTCATAAAGTTATGGAAGGTGTTTTGGTTATAGATCTGTACTGCTTGGCCCTTATTACGGTTTTTAAAAGATAATTTTAATATTTCAGGAAACATTGTTTGTATCTTTTCTTTTTCTAATATTTTTAATTAAAGTAGAATTATATCACTTTTCCTCTTTCCTTTCCCTTGAATCCTTCCTATAGCCCCTCCTCTCAAATTGATAGGGCCTCCCTTTCTTTGATTATTTTTTTTAATTTAAATTTACTTATTTACTTAATGTATTTGGGTGTTTTGCCTGCATGTCTGTGCATTACATTTGTGCCTGATGCCTACAGAGGCCATAAGAAGTGTTGGATACCCTGGGACTGAATTGAAGATACAGATAATTGTGAGCCACCAAGAGTGCTGGGAATTAAGTCCTATACCGGTGGAAGAGCAGGCAGTGTTTTTTTGCTGCTGAGCCATCTCCAGCCCCTTTTCTCTTTTGCTCTAGGTCTACTTTTTAGCTAGGATGCCTCAGGAGCTTCACCGTCCTGCCTGAGCTTCCCAAGTACTAGTAGCACACCACCCAGACATTCTTTAATTTGAAACTTGGACTTATTAATTTAAAATCAGACCAGTTAAAAACTTGGCAGATAGGATGCTATAATGAGTCAACAAGAAGCAAATTCACACTAAAGTTCCATGTGGAAGTTTAATATGTAACTAAACAAAAAACTAGTTGAAGGTTCTGGGTTTTTTTTATTTTTTTTAATTTTTATTTTTTTGAAGGTTCTGTTTTTAAAAGTGGTACTGACACTTAAAACCAGGCTTTGTATCTGCTAAACAGGACTACAGCACTCTTCCACTGAGTATTTCCTGGCCCCTTTACTTTGTGTTTTGAGATAGGGTAGTTGCTCAGGCTGTCTTGAGTTTACCCTGAAGGCCAAGGCTCCTAAGTATCTGGAGTTAGTTACAGGTTTATGCCACCAGCCTGGCCAGCAAGATTCTCCATAGGTAAACTAAATGATGATGTTTAAAGTTTTAAATTGTAAATTTTTATGACTCTGGTGTAGTACATAAACTAATACTTGTATGTCTAAATTTTCTTGCATAACATTTTGATATCTTGTGTGTTAAAAACTAGGAAACATGAAAAAATGTAGTTTTCCTAAAAACTATTTTTTTCCTTCTTTTGTATTTCTCCCAGAATGTAAATCAGTTGCAACCAGATGGCCCTTTACCACAGCTTCCCTTACCATACATTAACAGTTCAGCAACACGGGTTTTCTTTGGCCATGACAGACGACCAGCAGATGGTTAGTAAATTTTCACTTGGCCTAGTTACCTAATGACTATTTCTTTGAAGTGTTCTTTCTCCAATTAGAAATTGTAACCACTACTTTATTGTTTTTCTTTTTAGTCCAAAAAGTAAAAACAATAAAAATCAAATGGTTGTGATCCATTATGGCAGCTTTTCTCACATAAATGTTCAGTACTATTTAACCTTGGCAAGCATCTTAATGTTTGTTATATACTCCACTCAGTGCATATAAAACACCTTTAAATAAAACATTCATTCTCTTTCTGGAGTTACTGACTTTAGTTTGTATAAAATCATACTGTGATGAGCATGTAGAAAACTTAATTTTTGAATTATTTTTTTTTTCCAGTCCTGATACAAGTTAACTGGAACTCTTGTATAGGCCTTGAACTTGGAGCAACTTGCCTCTGTCTCTCAAGTGTTATAGTTGTACACCACCACACCCTGCTTAGGGTCTTTAACTTTTTATTATAGAAATATATGTAGAAGCAGCTAACACATTTTACTTCTATGCTTATAAGATTTTAAGGTTAAAAAAATTTGTAGACAGAGTTCTGTGCAGTTCATGCTAGTTTCCAGCTTTGTACCTTAAGATGGCCTTGAACCAATTCTCTTGCGTCCTCCTCCCAAGTGCTGGGATTACAGGTCATATATCACCATGCTTAATTTTATTCGGTTCTGGAGATCAAATGTAGCACTTTTTATGTGCCGGGCAAGCACCCTCTTACTAAGCTATATCACCACCCCCTTTTAAATAAAGACAGGGTCTTTTCCTTGGAGTTGAGGCCTGAAAAGGCCTTCACTCTTAGACCAAAAGTTGGGTGTATTAGTGTTCTTGATGAGTGGTGAGCTGTGTGTGGTCATCATAGATAACTTTCATATTTCAGCTCAGGGTGTTTCTCCTTCAAATCAAAATTAACTTTATATCATGATTGTTTTTAATAGCAAAAAGATTTTTATATATTCACATAAGGGCTATCTATGCTGCAGGGCCTGAATGAACTATTTCTACGTATTTAACTTTAGATAATGAAACAATGTTTAGTGAAAAAAAATCATTTGCAGCTTAAATTTGAAATACAGAAACCAGTTCTATGCATTGTTTATGTCTATACTTCTCATAAAACTTCAAAAAAAAATGTAAATATGCCTGCAAGTGCTAGAATTTAAGCTCAAGGAGAAGTGATGCCAGTGGAGGTGATGGGGATGTTAGGATTGGGAGAAGTGCAGAGAAGGTGTTGGCTATAAAGCTCTTTCTGTTAAAAAAAAAAAAAATCAAGATCATGAAATGAAAGTTGACTTTATCAGGGAGGCAGAGGCAGGTGGATCTTTGTGAGTTCAAGGCCAATGCCTGGTCTACAAAAGCAAGTCCAGGACAGCCAAGGTTACACAGAGAAACCCTGTCTTGAACTACTGCCCTCCCTCCCCCCAAAAAAGTTGACTTTAAAATATTTTCAAAATACGACTTGATGGGTCAAGAGGTAATGGCACTTGGTGAAATAAATGTCTGATGACAAGAAGCCACATGGTGGGAGTAGAGAACTGATATCAGCCCAAAATTGTGCCAAGAATGCACCTCCCCACATGCATGCATGCATGCATGCATACATACATACATACATACATACATGCATGCATACATGTAATTCAAAAGAAATTTGTTAAGATATAAGCGACGGGACTGGAGGGGTAGCTCAGTGGTTAAGAGCACATGCTGCTTTTCCAAAGAACCCAGGTTCAATTCCCAGAACCCATATGGCAGCTCACAACCTTATGTAATTCCAGGCTCCAAACTCTTCTTGCCTCTATGAGTACCAGGTATGTAAATGGTACACAAACATGCAGGCAAAGCACCTGGCAGTGCATGTCTTTTTAATCCCAGCACTTGAGAGGTAGAGGTAGGCAGATGGATCTCGAACTTCGAGGCCAGTCTAGTCTACTGAGTGAGTTTCAGGAGAGCCAGAGCTTCATAAATAAACCCTGTCTTGAAAAACCAAAACCAAAGTAAATAAAAAATAAAGATGCAAGCCATGAGTTGTGATCCATACCTTTAATCCCAGCACTTTGGATATGGAGGCAGGAAGTTGAGTTTCATGTCATCCTTAAGTTACACAGCTAGTTTAAGGCTAGCCTGAACTAGATGTTGAATCAAAAACAAAATTTTCATTTATAAGCAGTGTTTTCTTATATTTTTTGTATGTTGAAATGTTTTATGTAAAAATTGTGGAAGTTAGGCAAAAATAACATAATTGTAAGCCACAGAGAAAAGAATATCCATATTAGAAGCCTAATGAGCAGATATTTTGTTGATCAGAGAATTAAAATTGGGCAAGAGTGCATATATATGTATGTGTATTTATTTGGATACCTCTGGTTCTTCTTTGAAATATGTTTTATATGAGACAAATGTTCATGTGTGTTTAAATGTGAAATTTGCTTTCTTTTTTTTTTTTTTCTTTTTTTCTTTAAGGTGAAAAGCAAGCAGCTACTCATATAAGTCTTGATCAAGAATATGACTGTGAGTCATCCCAGCAGTGGCGAGAACTTGAGGAGCATGTTGTGGCAGTAGCTAATAAAGGAATAATTCCATCCAGTTTCTACCCCACACAGTATTGTTTGAACAGTTACTCCGATAACTCCAGATTTCCTCTTGCAGTTGTGGAAGGTGATATAATTGAGCTTAACTTATGTGTATGATTGTTTTGCCTGCGTGTGTGTATGTGCACCACATGCGTGCCTAGTGTCCCTGGAAGGCAGAAGAGGACAATGGATCTCATGGAATTGGTGTTAAGAGATGGTTGGGAGCTGCCCTGTGGGTTCTCTGTAAGACCAGCAAATAATCTTAACCACTGAGCCATCTCTCCAGCCCAATACTTGAATATATATTCATGACTTTTTTGTTCTACTTAGAGCAAATTCCAGGTAATTTATGGTATGCCATGTTACTGGAGGCTATGGGCATGAAGATGACTCACTATGTACTGAGCTGCATTTATAAGCAAATGGTGGGGCTCTGCTATCCGTGTGTGTGACATGATGTTTGAGTACCAACAGAGTGATATTAGGGACATCTAACTCACTTCTAGACTGAGCTCTATAAGGTGATGGAAGGCAGTCAGGAAAAATACCCACAGAAGGTATGGGGATGGGCAGTGTGGGGCTTATGAGTTATTACATGTAGCCATTTTCTTTTGCAGAGCCAATTACAGTGGAAGTGGCTTTTAGAAACCCTCTAAAAGTTCCACTTTTGCTATCTGATTTGTCACTGCTCTGGAAGTTTCAGCCTAAAGATGCTAATGGGAAAGACACTGAAAAAGTTAAAGAACGAGTAAGTTACTAACAGGTGTCTGAGCTACAGCCTAACAATCTGTTGCCATTTTACTTTTTTCTCTTAGTTTTTCTAATTATAAAAACCACGTGTGCTTAATCTTGAAATATAAGAATACAGAAAAATATGAATTTAAAACTTATCTTCCTGCCACTTAGGAATAACTACAGTGATATTTTGCTGTGTATCTCTATATTGATTTTTCATTTGTATGGTTTTTGCTCATGTTTTGGATTTCTTTCTACTATTCATGTTGCTGAGTATATGTTTTCTAGTGTTAAAATGTTTAATACTTCATTTTTTTTTTTTTAAATAACTTGTTACATGGATGATTCACTGACTATTTTACTGTCATTTACTGGTTGGTTTGAAAGTTTCCATGTTAACTGTCACAATAATTCTATGGTAAATTTTTTTTTTGTAAAATATTAAAATTTTATATATATAATATATATATATATGAGTGCTCTATCTGCATGTACACCTGCATGCCAGAAGAGGGCATCAGATCACATTATAGATGGTTGTGAACCACCATGTGGTTGCTGGGAATTGAACTCAGGACCTCTGGAAGAGCAGCCAGTACTTTTAACCACTGAGCCATCTCTCCAGCTCTTCTATGCTGAATTTCTAAATTTAAATTGTGGTAGACTTTTGGGTCAAATATATGGCCTCTTGTGTGTTAGGCAAGCCACATACATCCTGTGGTATTTTTGTGCATAGCTTTTAAATCATGATTTTGGCTATCGTTAAGTGTAAACAGTTGAACTTCTTCTCTTGGGGTCTTGTTCTCCTGATGACTGCATCTTTGAATAGGTCACTTATCTGCTTTAGATGAGTCAGGCTGAACCAAATGAAAACTACATTAAGGGCCTTCATAGCTCGACTGTACTGTGGGCATGGAAAACACACTGCCCAACACCTACAAGTGCTGGTTTCAGTTGATGGTACTCTTTGTAAATTTGACCAGGAAGGTGTTTAGAAGCTGTTGTTTTACTCAGAGTGATTATTTTAAAAAATATAATTTCTTCTTTAGGTTACAGATGAATCTGAAATGATTGGAGCTGAAGTTATTTCAGAATTCTTAATTAACAGTGAAGAATCTAAAGTGGTAATTGTTTTAATAATTTTTCTGTTTTTACCTTTCTATGCTTGTAAGCTGAAAACAAAATTTAAAAGATCAGCTTAATTCCTGTAGCTGTTACATATTTTAGCTTTTTCAAGTCTAAAATTTGGAAGCTTAGAAAACTGGAGTTGCTTCGAATAACTAAGTAGGAAAGTAGTAGTTGGTTTTTGGTTACATGTCTGGAGAAGCCTGGCACACTTTTCACCAGTTGGTGTTCATATGGCAAAGGTACCGGCACTTAGTGTGCAGGTTTCCTTCCCTCCTTCCTTTCGGTCCTTCTTTTTTGAAAGAGTCTCACTGTGTATCCTTGTCTGGTCTGGAATGCACATTGTAGACCAGGCTGGCTTTGAACTTACAAGGATCGCCTGACTTTCCTGTTCAGTGCTGGGATTAAAATGTGTGCCACCATGCCCAGCACAGATTTAATTAAATATTTTAGGGCTGGGATTTGCTTAGTGTATGCAAGGCCTTGTGTTTGAGTCCCAATACTACAACAGAAAAAAAAAATAAGATTTTTTTGAGGATCGAGACATGTAATATTTGATTTGTTTGTTTTTTGCCTGTCATGGTGGTATACACCTTTAGTCCCAGGACTCAGAGATATGTAGATCTCTATGAGTTTGAGGCTAGACAGTTCTACACAGCAAGTTCTAGACTAGCCAAAGCTACTTAGTGAGACACTCAATAACAAAACAACCAAAAAACCAAACAAACATAAAAACCTAAAACAACTATTGAATTTATAGTTTTTCTTCCAAGAAAGATGTTTTTCTATACTTATCCTGGCAGGGGAGATACCATGGCTAAGAAAGTGATTTTCCCAGGGTCAGGCTCCTCCATTGCACTTGGGATTGCTGGCCCTGCAATTCCCTCAAATGGCGGAAACCCACTGCATTGTGATAGGTGGTGGGCTATGTGCGTGCTTTCCCCTGAAGCAAGAATTAAAATAAAAATAAAAATATTTTTTCATAAGAAAAAATGTCATTTTGATAGTTTAGATCATGAGTTAATTCTGCAATATTCCAAAATTGAGGTACTGTGCTGTTTAAGATCCTGTGAAAACATAATAAGAATGACTTCAATATTTCCATAGGCAAGACTGAAGCTCTTTCCCCATCACATAGGGGAACTGCACATTCTGGGAGTTGTGTATAATCTTGGCACTATTCAGGGCTCCGTGACAGTAGATGGCCTTGGTGCTCTTCCTGGATGTCACACAGGTAAAGCAATAACATCGCTAAGCAGTTAGAAAAGTAACACTTCCACTATCCCCTAGAATACAGTAGTGAGTAAAGGGGTTTTCTAAATAGGTCTAATGATCCTTTCAAGCATATCTAACCTTTTGACATTGTCCATGTTATGTTATCTATAAAGTTCTATTTTGAGAATTATAGTCAAATTATAAAAAAAATTATTGCCAAAAAAATCTCATAATATTTTAAGTAAGCATGTGATTTTTATTGGGTTGCAGGTTGGCATCTAGGCATGTATAAGCAATTTAGATTATTCTAACTTTTGGTATGGATTCAGAAGTAAGGGATTTTATTTTCTTACTCATAATATTTTGTTACTGATCTCAATTTAGTAAATTCTAATTAAAATTTATAAGTTGAAATGTCTGCTGCCAACACAAAACCACCTTAGTATATTTTTAAAAAATATATCCTTTGTATAAAGCAACATAACTAAAGAAACTGTTTTCTCATTGGATATTACATACTCAAAGCCACCTGTGGCAGTACATGCCCTATGGGAGAGTTGTAAAAGTAGCCTAAGCAGTTTAGTTAGACATTGTCTCAAAACAGAAACAGTAATATTTGGGCTATTGGTGTACCTCATTGGTAGTGCACTTGCCTAGCATGAGGTTCCAGGTTCAGTCTCTAGTGCAAAGAACAAAACAACAGAAAAAAATGACTTAAAACATTGTTGTCTGTAACCAAAAGGAGCAGAGTTAGTTTTAAGCTAATATTGGTGTCATAAACAGTGTTCTCTGCAAACTTTGAGAAAAACTAAAGACACATGTGTTTAACATGGCTTGGTGAGTTTTGTTGGCTTATTTGTTAAATAATTTGGAGAACTCTTTAAGACAGTAATATTATTTTATAATTAATATGTAGTTGGTTGTGTTTAGGTTGAAAAGATGCTGAGAAGGGAGTTTGCAATAAAATGCTGTAGTTCCAGAACTTTATCTTAGTAGATATATCTTATAACAACTTAAAATTGACTGGCATTGATGTGTGTGAGTTTAACATTCATAAAAGCTGATTACTAGCAGTGGGAATCTCTTGGAAGACTTACTGAACTTTGTAGTTAACATTTCCCATTGGACATAAGAGAAACTAAAATAGAAAGGATAAAACAGCTTGAACACAAATACAAACACACAAAAATTGAGTATGGTCTTCTGAGTTTTAGTATTATATTTCTGCTTTCTGTTTGATAATTGCTGGCGGGTTCATTTGTAAGTCATCTTGCTAATTTATTGCATTTTAGAAAGAGTGTGAGGGAGTATTTTTTTTACTTTCCTTTCTCATTGGTACTTAACTCTTAATTTAGTGCCACAGCATTAAGGTAATCCATAAAATGCAGCTAACAGGGTACCAAGACAGATACATTAAAGATCATAATTTAGGGCTGGAAGGAGGATGGCTCAGTGGTTAAGAGCACTGTCTGCTCTTCCAGAGGTCTGAGTTCATTTTCCAGCAACCACATGGTGGCTCACAGCCATCTGTAATGTGTTCCCATGCCCTTTTCTGGCATGCAGGTGCACATACAGACATAGGACTCATACATTAAAAAATAAATAAATATTTTAAAGAAAAAGATTATAATTTATGTTACTGTGTGACAGTGACCCTGAGTTAACATTAAAATAAGTCTCACCTTATAAACAGAGTTTTCTTGACATTTTAGTGTAGTTTCTTTTATGCAGAATGTTCATAGGGGTCTCAGTACAATAATTTGTTGGAAAACTATCTTATATATTTAATCTGGAACTGGCACAATGATCAAAGGTCCTGAGTAGCATTCAGGAAAGATGGAGTTGTATGCCCACCCTATCCCGTTCACACATGAGAGTACTATACAAAGCCTTTGGTGAAACATCATATAGATATTGAAGAAGTTAAAGGAAAACTAATATAATTTTCATTGTTTAGCCTTTTCAAAGCTGTAGCTAACTATACATCGTCAAATTAGTGCCATATTTGATATGAATAGAAGTTAAAAAGCTGACAGGTGTTATGTATTAACTCAGTATATTCTCATGGCCCATATCAACACTGGGACTAAGAAAGTTGTTCTTGGGTCTTTTGGTGAATAAGGATTATGGTTTATAAGATACAGGTTTTTAAAGCCTAGCCATTATGCAACACAAGTAAATCCAAAACAAAATGAGAACTTGAATAGCATACCATAGATGATATTAAACATGGAATTAAAGTGTACTTACTGTTGTAATTATGTGTGTTACTCAGCAATTGCCTGGAATTTTTGTAGCATTTATGAAAATCTGTAGTATTTATATAGTCAAGTTAACTTAAATCATCAAACTTATCATATTTTAGGGTACTGATTTTGTTTAATTTTAGGAAAACATTCTCTGAGTATGTCAGTCCGAGGGAGACAGGATTTAGAGATTCAAGGCCCTCGACTTAACAACACCAAGGAAGAGAAGACATCTGTTAAGTACGGTCCTGACCGACGTTTAGACCCTATAGTCACCGAGGAGATGCCGCTGCTGGAGGTATCACACTTCTCCCAATGTCATGGCCTAATAATTGCAGAGCCAGATGATGGTTTCATAGATATTAATTTTAGGCTGAGGTTGATAGGACGTTGAACTGCACCTTTGTTGTTGTGTTTTTTGTTGTTTTGTTTTGAGACAGTGTCTCTATGTAATTCTAGTTAGCCTTGAACTCATAGAAATCTGCCTGCCTCTGTCTCAGTGCTGGAATTTGAATTGCACTTTTAAACTACTGTCAAGCTAGCTAAATAGATCTCATAGATGGGTCAGGCTTTGTGCAAATTGGCATTCCATCATAGCCATGCTATGTAATTCTCAAAGTATTATTAAAAACTGGGGGAATATTTGTAACTCAGCATTTTGGTTATTGAACTCGATGACCCTTTGCAATTTATAAAAATAACATATATACATGTGAGTGAATGCTCATAGACAGTTTAAGTGGTGTACAAGTGTTTGGGGATGGGTGCATCTGGACAGTGACTCAGACTCAGACAAAATGACCTATAACCTTATAATATGTGTGTATATATGTATACACACACACACATATGTATGTATGAGTGGAGGAGAATGGGTCTCTGGGCTTTTCCAGTAGTAAGGAGACCATGAGAAAAAGTGCTGAGGAAGAAGGGAAAGCAACAGGATGTAACATGTAAAAGGAAAGGCTGTGTGGGTGTATGGAAGAGTACAAGGGGTATGGGGGAGAAGATGGGAAAATTTGTTTGTAAGTTCCATAGTGAGACCTAATATGGTGTGTGCTAGTTCCCAGTTTCCCTAGTTGGGAAGTTGGTAAATGTGAGCACCTTTCTCCAAAAGGCACCTGTAGTATGATCCCAAAATGGTGTTTATGTTTTCAGACCTTGTGATTTTAAATATGGCATTGGTAATTAGTTATAAATATCATCATGTCACATAATTAGGTGGTGGTAGTGGTGTGTGTTGAAGGGAGACCATTGTTGAGCTGCATGTATTCTGCTCGGATCTAATGCATTTAAAGTCAAAGGGGCAAAATTTAATGGGGGGGAGGGGGAGAAAAAAGGATACATGCCCGAGTGCCATTGTCTTGTTGATAAATATTTTATACATATTCTAACTTTATTTGTATTCTTGTCTATGTTGTCTAGCTGTAGTCATGTAGCTTTTTATGTGTTAGTGTCAATGTTGAGGCCTTTTACTTATCTGCAGTCATATGTAGCTTTTTATGTGTTAGTTTTTGTTCTATACTGATTCTTCTAGCCAGTTAAGTTAAATTTGATTAATTAATTGACTGATTGATTGTGGCTGGGGTTCAAACCCAGGGCCACACATGTGCTAGACATGCATTTGGCCATTGAGCCAGCTATATTTTATTTACTAGTGTCTGTATTCTTTAAACAATTTATTCTTTCCCTTTATTTTTTGGTGTTTTCCTTCGTATTTATTTTGCATGAGTGTGTGGATGCATGTACTAGAGTGTGTATGTGAGGTCGGAGGACACTCCAGCCAATACCTTCCATTGCTAAATATCTCACCACCTGTTTATGGAGTGTGGGACTGCTTTTCCCACCTCTGTGTACCAAGTGCCTGGGCACCCTGCCTGTCATGTGTGTGTACTAAGTTGAAGGAGTGTGTTCTCCTGACTGTCAAGGGAGTATGACAAAAGCTTGTTTCTAGTTCTCTCAGTAGGCTGTATGCTGCTCATTATGCTGTTTCTGTACTGATATTCTGAAAATACCCTCTTGTTTATTCAGAGTTTTTGTTGTTTGTTGAGACAGGATCTTACTATGTCCCCGGGGCTAGCCTGGACTTTGATATGTAGACCAGGCTGGCCCGAGATCAGCCTGCTTCTGCCATTTGAGTGTTGGGATTAAAGACATGGGCCACCATGTGTGGCTGTTTATTTGACACTGTGTACTGCCTTTTTGATTCAGTGGTGTTTTATTTCTGTGTAAGTTGTGTCTTTAACATGACCAGCCCAATCTCCAAGCTTCCTATATTCCTATTCTGGCTTGTCAAGTTCTTACAGTGATAATTCATTACTGTTGCATAGTTGTAGGTAAGATCAGCGCCTGGAGAGGAATTGAGACAGATTAGCGTTTAAATGCTATGTTTCATCTGCTCTCTTTTATAATTTAAAGTCATAGGTGTTTGACTAGAATTACAAAGCAACAATTTATGAGAACTTACTTTCAAAAGCAGATGTTCTGATCACTATAATAAGTTTTCAAAATTAATTAGAGGTTACCAAAACATACTTAATTCTATTACTTCACAGTTTTTGTTAAATCATATAATTGAAATGTTCCTTAGTTATTAAAGCTGTTAAAAGTGGTGGTGCATGCCTTTAATCCCAGCACTCCATAGGCAGAGGCAGGCAGATCTCTGAGTTTGAGGCCACCTTGGTCTAAAGAGTGAGTTGTAGAACAGCCAGAGCTACACAGAGAAACCCTATCTCAAAAAAGGGATGGTGAGAAGTATAACTTTTTTGTATTTCCTTGATTTAATATTTTTACTTTTTTGAGAACTTCATGCATTCCCCCTAACTCCCCTAACTCCTCCTCTGTCCTTTCTCCCAAATTTCTTTCTAAAATTATTATTACTGGTATGTGCATGCATCTGTGTAAACTTGAGTCCATTCAGTTTTGCTTGTATGTACATGTGTCCAGGGCTAAGTACATGGGATTATGTGACCTATATGAAAGCTTGTTCCTTCAGTTTCCTTTCTTAACAGCCACTGACATCTATAGCTCTTCATCTGCGTTCGTTTTCTTGTCAGCTGGTGCTGTCATTGTGCTGGTCTTGTTCTGGCAGCCGTATTGTTGGGAGTTCATGGGTACATCTTCCTTGTCATATATAGAAAACATTAATAGATGGCACCCTGGTCTTCTGGCTCTTACAGTCTTTCTAACCCCACTTTCTTGACATTTCCTAAACTTTAGATGTAGAGGTTGCAGCAAGTGTTGCTCTCAGATGACACATGGTTATAGCTGGAGCTTTATTCTCAGTTCTGGTTCTAAGCATTTAACCTTAGAAAACCTGACTTGCTCTCTGGTTATGTGAACCAGGTACTGTCATTGGCTTAAACTTTATGGAATTTAGCAGCTGTTAAATTCACATCCCTCCTATATTTGGAGCTGCTTTTGTTATGGCTTGTTTGTTTCTGTGTGTGGCATTTTAAACATTGTTACCAAGGCCACTGCATCCTGACAGTGGTGTTTGAAAGAGGGCTGACCAAACAAAAAGTCTTGTGAAGATCGGTGGGAGTCCAGGACAGCCAAGGACACACACACACACACACACACACACACACACACACACACACACACA
>NW_026596069.1:14962074-14962429 GCF_907164565.1 Psammomys obesus
ACACACACACACACACACACACACACACACACACACACACACACACAAACTGTCTCCAAAAACCAGAGGGGAGGTGGGCAGAGAGTAGGGGGAGAGAATATTTGTACATATTTGTGGTTGATATTAGGTCTTTTGTGAGTGTTGGATATGTTTTCTGAGAGTTTCATTTTGTCTTTTATGTGCTAAATCACCTGAGAAGTCATTAACTAAGTTTCTAGTTTGGGTTTCATAGCCCCTTGTTTTATTGTATGAATCCAAAGACAGTTGTTGAGTAGTCTGATTTATGGCTAGCTTTTTTTTTAAAGATCCATTCATTCATTCATTCATTCATTCATTCATTCATTCATTCATTCAT
>NW_026596069.1:14962439-14966178 GCF_907164565.1 Psammomys obesus
CATTCATTCATTCATTCATTCATTCATTCATTCATTCATTCATTCATTCATTTTGTGTACAGTGTTCTGCCTGCATTTGTGCCTGCAGGGCTGAAGAGGGCACCAGATCTCATTATAGATGGTTAGGAGCCACATCTGGTTTCTGGGAATTGAACTCAGGACCCCTGGAAGAACAGCCAGTGCTGTTTATCTCTGAGTCATTTCTCTAGCCCCTGTGCCTAGCTTTCATTTACAGGTTGAAATATACTCCGTTTCTTAAATCTGGTTTTGCCCCATTGAGTTTCTAATAACCCAGGGTTGTGTGGAGTCTTTTGGACTTTGAAGTTGTGAAAATAAAATCATGGTTCTCTGTGTTCTCCTGTGAGAACCATGGGTATCTACTTTTAAATCTGACAGTGAATAAAGGTTATTAGACCAATTTTCATCTAATTTTTACAGCCATTTTAAAGCGCTTACTTTTCCCTACTCTACGTTGTTACTTGTCCATACTCTACGCAGTCATGCCAGATGACAAATTAGTCATCTTGTTCTTGTATTTTAAATTCAAAATTTACAATCTTAGTGGCAAAATGACATTAGATGCTTGATTCAGAACTAGAGTTATGGAATAACTTGTTCCTTTAGAAAAGAAATGCAGTCTCTTAATGGCATTGCTTATTAGAGACTCAGAATTTTTAACAGTATAATAATATTTTTTCCCTCCAATGCAGGTGTTCTTTATACATTTTCCTACAGGGCTCCTCTGTGGAGAAATCCGGAAAGCATATGTAGAATTTGTCAATGTCAGCAAATGTCCTCTGACTGGATTGAAGGTTGTGTCTAAACGTCCAGAGTTCTTCACTTTTGGTGGCAATACTGCTGTTCTAACACCGCTAAGTCCTTCCACATCTGAAAACTGCAGTGCTTATAAGACGGTTGTGACAGATTCCCCCTTCGAGGGTATAGCACTTGTGTCATCAGCATCATCTGTGGACTTTGGGACCGGCACAGGACAGCAGCTGGAGGCCATTCCTGTCCCACTTCCTGACTCTGTGCTCCTTCCCGGAGCTTCTGTCCAGCTACCAATGTGGCTTCGTGGGCCAGATGAAGAGGGTGTCCATGAAATTAACTTTTTATTTTACTATGAAAGCGTTAAAAAGCAGCCTAAAAGACGGTGGGTAATTAAAACTTTACAGTCTAAGGTCTTTACTTAATATTTAGTATATTATATTTTAATAAATGTTTGGTACTTGTTAATATTTTACACATCTTTGCTTACTAAGACATTAACCATCTACCAAATGATGCATGATGTTTATATCTAAACTTGTTATAATTATAACTTAATTCTAGGTAGCTAAAAATGAAAAAAATTAACTTTATGAAATTGTTATTTTTTTAATCAGAAAATGAAAAAACACAAAATGTTTAGTTGTTTGTGGTTTATAAACGTACTGATTCTTTGATAGATTAAAGTGTTGTGTCATTTGTATATGAAGCACCCTGCCATACAGCTGTCCTTTTGTAAGAATATGATTTTGGCAGACAAAAGAAATGTGTGTTCCGGTGGACGATCACTTAAGAACTCCAGCTTCGCTGCTTTCTACATCCGGCATGCATGTTGCACAGCAGAATTCTAATATTACTGTTATCTTTATAAATCCAACATATTTTTTATTCTGTAGGATATCTAAATGTCATGTGAAACAATGTAAAAATAGAAATGGAACATAATTGAAGAGATGGTACACTTGAGGTTCTTAGTGTCCTCCTTTAGAGGATAGACACAGACAAAGCACTCTGGTCAGAGCCTTAGTGCCATGGTAGTGAAAGGAGTTTCAGAGGGCAGGAGAGACTTCAGGACATAGAGACCAAGTGGAGAGGAATCAACCACCCAGTGAGTAGCTTTGTCTGTGAACAACAGTGTACCAGGTAGAGAATAAGAACTGGATGCTTTGCCACAGCACAAATTGTGGGCAATAAGTAGGATTCAGGGTGGTAGCATGCACTCATAATGGGGGTGAAGGGGAGCTCTGAAGGCAAGATCAGGAGTATCTGGCCACCCTGAGCTACACAGACTGTGACTTAAAAAACATGTTTGAAATGTACAGCTCTGAACACCAAGTTAAAAGCTGAGGTTTTGGGCCCGGGGAGATGTGCCTGAGTGGTTAAGAGCTTTTGCTATTGTTCTAGAAGACCCATATTTGGTTCCCGGCATCCATATTGGAAATCTCACAACTGCGTGTAATCCGGTTCTAGATGATCTGGTGCCTTCTTCTGGCCTCCTTGGATACACACCCACACACATGTAGCATGCACACACAAATTAAAAAAAAAAAGTGGTTTTGCTTGGTGGTTTAATTTTGAGACCTATTTATTTGTTTTAAGATAGGATCTCACTATGTAGCCTTGGCTAGCCTGAAACTCACTGTAGACCAGGTTGGCCTCAATTTTACAGACCTCCTTCTTTTTGTCTCTTTAAAGGCACACACCCAGGGCACCTCTGAGACATCTTTGGGACCATTTTAAAGATAGAATATGTATTGTTGCTATGTGAAGGTTAATTTCACTATGACATGGTTGAGTCTGATGAGCAGGAGAAAATCCTAGAGCCAGGAATACTATTAGTTTCCATCCAAATTGAGAAGAAACCATTGAACTGGACTTGGTGTAACTAAAATTTTACCTTACTGTATTTTTTTTGATTCTCTGGTTACATGCAATCCTGGAAGTTATGGGGTTTCTGTTTTTTATTTAAAAGTAGAGATTTGTAACATAGGGAGAGAATCTTAGATTTAGCTTGCATGTGTTTTTAATCTTCAGACACAGAATATTAAGACACACTGCAGTTATTTGTACTAGCCGGTCTTTGAATGTGCGAGCGACTGTCTGCAGAAGTAATTCACTTGAAGATGAAGAAGGCAGGGGAGGCAATATGCTAGTCTTCGTGGATGTGGAAAATACCAATACTGTAAGTTATTTTAAGCCTGAATTTTGTTTTAAAAGGTATTTTAAAATGTTTGTTTTCAGTAAATTTTTTCTCTATAATTTATCCTAAGTAGGAACTTAGAGCTATACATATAGATTAGTATGAACACATCTTAAAATTCTCAACTGGCTTTGATTTTGTCAAAGGATCTGCTGATAATAGTATGTATGTCAGTGTCAGTTGTAGTGTTCAGTGGTGCAGTCTCAGAGGTAATGGAAGTGTGTGTAGTTCTTTGGAGATTTCACTCTCCTTGGTAATAGTAATCCTATGCTCACACATTCTGACAGTAACATTTTCTTTAATTAAAACATTTCTGTTTGTACACTCAAATGTCAAAAAGATGTGATTGTAAAGCTTATAGAGCCTCAAGCTGACCAGTTCAGATACTTATCACATGAGAGTTCTGTAATTCTTGCTTTTAGTTTCATAAATCTGTGAAGCCACTTTTTAAGAAACAGTGAGATTTATTGTGCTGAAATGTTGGTGATTTTCACAAGACAGCGCTCATCAATTGAGTAAGAAAATGCTGGTAATTTCTAATCTCAGATCGTTTCTCATTTAGGAAAATACAAAAATTATATAAGGTGGTGGTGCATGCCTTTAATCCCAGCACTTGGGAGGCCAAAGCTGGGGGAGGAATCTCTGTGAGTTCAAGGCTAGCCTGGTCTACAGAGTGAATTCCAGGACAGCCAAGGCTACACAGAAAAACCCGGTCTCGAAAAACATCTATCTATCTATCTATCTATCTATCTATCTATCTATCTATCTATC
>NW_026596069.1:14966188-14991998 GCF_907164565.1 Psammomys obesus
ATCTATCTATCTATCTATCTATCTATCTATCTATCTATCTATCTATCTATCTATCTATCTACACACTTATACTATATATGTACATATGTATACATATGTATACATACATACAATTTAAGTTACATACTGGTTTGAGAATTTTCTGTTTTTTGTGTCCCTCCCTCCCTTCCCACTCTCTTTCCTTCCTTCTGTAGCGTCTCACTGTGTTATAGTTTAAGTAACTTTGAACTTGTCAGCCTCCTGAATGCCAGGATTATAGGCATGTGGCATGTGTCACTGTGTCTAGGTAATTACTTTTTTTTTTTCCTCTTAATGAAATAATTTCAGGAGAAAAAGCCTCAGAAGAAATAAAAGAAAATGTCATACCTTTTTTTCTTGAGAGATTATCTGGTCTCAAACTTAGTCTCTAGCCCCTGCTTCTTCCTCCTGGGCACTGAGATTATGGGCATGTGCCACCAGACTGAAGCTTGGACATAGGGCTTTACAGATGCTAGACCAACTGTGCGCTGTCACCTAGCTTAGAAAGTATCATAATCAACAATGGATTTATTTTTTTTCTTTTGAGTCATTTTGTAACTCAAGGAAGCCTGAAATTTGAGATGTAGTCTCTAAACAGTAGTTTTTTTGCTCCAGACTCCTAAGTGTTGGAATATGGATATGAATTGCCATGTTTGTCTTACAAATAATTTTTATTATTAAATATTTCTAGAAATGGTAAATCCTAATAACTACGTATGGATATGGATTGTAGCTAGTGTATTTCTTAGGTGTAATCTTGCTTTCTCTAAAGATGTTAGACAGGGATTTGAATAACTTTCTGAAATATATATTGTGGAATTTTTTGAAATACATATCATATCAAATATTTTTATTTCTGAAGATTGTTTTTATTTTAAGTATATGAGTGGTTTTGCCTGTTTGTATCTAAGTGCACCGCATGTATGCCTGGTGCCCACAGAAGCCAGAAAAAGGTGCTTGACTCTCTGGAAATGGAAGAAGTATAGATTACTGTGAATTGCCATTTGGGTACTAAGAACTGAACTTAGGTCTTTTGGAAGCTCAGCAAATGCTGTTAACCACTGAGCCCCCAAAGCTAGGGGGTTTTATCTGTTCTGAATCAAATGAGGGTCTTGCACATGAGGCAAGCATCCTACCATTGATTTCTGTTCCTACCCTCTAATGTTAATTTTGATTGACTTGAGTAGCACCTAATTTTGTCCTCATTGCTCTTAACCTTTTGTGACTTTTGTGTGTCTTTGACAGAATGAAGCAGGGGTTAAGGAGTTCCACATGGTGCAGGTGTCAAGCAGTAGCAAGCACTGGCAGCTATACAAGTCCGTGAACATCTCTGAAAACAAAGGTCGGTACCCTTTGCCTCACACTGAGTTCTGTTGGGGAAGCTGTACCAGTGACCAAACATGTGGAGAAGCAGCTTAAAAGAGGAAGGGCTGGTTTTGGCTACAGGGGTACAGTCACCCTTTCAGTGAAGGCGTGGGGGCAGGAGCATGACACATCCAGTCACATTGCATCTATCACCAGGAAGCTGAGAGAGTAGATAAGAAGGGGGGCTAGGCATAAGACTTGAAGGCTTGCCCCAGCAACCTTTTTCCACCAGCAAGACACGATTAGTTGTGGGTCACTTGTTCCAACACAGTACCAATGGGAGCATTTCACACTGTAGAATAGGAATTAAGTGAACATATGGGAAAATCTGCATATTCTGAGTGCATGGCGTATTCAAGTTTACTGCAGAAAAATGGTTGTGGCTTCCATGTAAATTATGCTGCCACCACTTTCATGGCTAGTAAAATACATCAGAATTTAATTCTTTTACTTATTTGTGTGTGTGTGTGTGTTTGTGTCTGTGTTCATGTGCACATGCACACATGTGGAGGTCAAAGGAAAACATGGGGGAGTCAGTTCTCTCCTTCCACCATGTGGATCCCGGTATTAAACTCAGGTCATCAGACTTGGTAGCAAGCTCTTTTCCAGCCGAGCCATCTCTCTGGCCCTGTAAAAGCATTTTCTAAAAGCCAGATTCAGTTGACATACAGTAGTAGTAGGAAAACACACCATGGCAAAATATAATTTGTATAAGTCATAGTATGTAAAAGTCATAGACAAAAATACTAAAAGGGAATGATTGAAGAATACTAAAAGGATATGATCAAGTGCTAAGATTGTGGGTTCCTAGAACCCTATGTTCTAACTTAGTGTTTCTAACTTTCAGACTGACTGTTTAGAATCTCAAATGTCAAATACACACAAAGAGAATCATAGAGTCACATATGCTTGTGTATCCTAAGATTTTGAATTTAACCTTTTTGAGTGGTTGGTGAATATTCATTTTGTTGATAAGAACACAGGAGGTTTTGTTGTTGTTAATGAAACTTTTTGTTTGGGTTGGTTTGGTTGCTTGGTTTTTTGCTTTTTTGAGACAGGGTTTCTCTGTGTAGCCTTAGCTGTCCTGGACTTGATTTGTAGATCAGGCTATCCTCAAACTCACAGAGATCCGCCTGCCTCTGCTTTCCCGAGTGCTGGGATCACAGGTGTGTACCACTGCACCAGTCCTTTTTTTTTTTTTTTTTTTTTTGAGACAAGGCTGGCCTCAGAGAGCCTCCTGCCTCTGCCTCTGCCTCTTGAGTGCTAAGATAAAAGGCATATATCACTGCATCCAGCCAAATGAAATCATTTTTATCAAGAAGTGTGAATAATGAATTGGGCTTGTATGTGTTGTAACCTGAAACACATTTTTATTCCTAGATGCCAAACTTGCCAGTAGGGAGAAAGGAAAGTTTTGCTTCAAGGCAATAAGATGTAAACAAAAAGAAGGTAAAATTTGTTTTATTCTCGTCTCACTTTCTTCTATGTCCATTTTATATCTTACAACAGTGATATAATTAGTTTGTTTTCCTGTATTTTTTTTTTTTTTTTTAGCTGCTGTACAGTCCTCAGAAAACTACACTTTTGCAGATATCACCTTTGGAAATGAACAGGTATGCAATGATGCACAGTGATACTTGATGTAAAAATCTTAGTTCTGGAGTATCTGTCTACTTTGAAGAAACTAGCATCACTAATAACTTTGTGAATATTGAGCATCTGAACTTTATTGAGTTTTACACCTACCTTTAGTCTTCAAGATAATGCAAGCATGACATATGGACAAACTGTACCACTTTACTTACATAAAGCTAACTTCTGAAAATATCCAGTGAGATAGGCACAGTACTTGCAGTTCTAGAAAAGCTGTTAATTACTTGAGGAAACCGTTCTGTTTTAGGAAAAGTGACCATAGTATAGCATATAGTCTGGGACCTCTGTTTCTAAGTCTGCTTAAAAGTTTTTCTCATGATGCACCTTCAAATTTGGGCATATCACATGATTCTGAGTCTTGGAAACATCAGTGCATAGGCTTTCTTGGAATTGGAAATGGAAAGGCTTTCATACGCTGTCATAATACGCATGAGTTACCTGTAGTGACACGCAGTGGACTGTGGTGGAGGCTATGGTTGCATGTGGTGTCAGTTCCTCAGTAATACCGTAGACCTTAGTTGTAGCCCAGTCTTTACACCTTAGGTTTGAAGATCAAGGTACAGAGATTTTTGTTAGGATAAAGGCTTTTCTCCCCACTTCTTTATGATCTACAATAGAGTTTGAGAATATGATTTTTGTTGTTTGTTTGTTTTTGTTTTTTGAGACAGGGTTTTTCTGTGTATCCTCCTTGGCTGTCCTGGACTGGCGTTGTAGAATCAGGCTGGCCTCTAACTCACAGGATCTGCCTGTCTCTGCCTCCCGAGTGCTGGAATTATGCGCCACCACCTAGCGAGAATGTGAATTTTTAAATTTTCTTGAAGACAGGGTAGCATGTAGTCCAGCCTGGCCTTGAACTCTTTGTATAGGCAGTGATGACCTTGGATCTTTCATCTTTCTGTCTCTACCTCCTGAGTGCTGGGATTACAGGCTTATGTCAGTATGCCTGGTGTCACTGCAGCCCTGTGTCACAATGTCTGACTCTCCGTGTGGAGCTGGAGACTGAAACCAGAGCTGTGTGTATATTAAGCTCTCACTCTGCCAACTGAGCTATGTCCCTAGCTTGGAATATGCATTAATATTTTGTTTAATTAATTTAATTTTGTGTGTGCTCACATACATGTGCTTGTGTGCAGATGTGTGCTATGGTGGATGTGTAGAGGTCAGATAGAGGATCACTTTCTGGAGTCAGTTCTCTTAGTTCTCTTTCCCCTTGTTGAGACAGGGTTTCTCCCCTTGTGTCTGCTGCTGCTCTTTCTATGCTCCCAGGCTATGCCCTACAAGTTTTGGGCTGCACCTTCATATTCCCATAAGGCTGCTGGGATTAAGATATGAGCTGTAGGGATCCATTTCAGGTCATCAAGATTGTGTGACAAATGCTTTTACATTTGAGCCGTGTCCCTAACCAGCCCTGCTGTAATCTGGAGAGGTCATCTAGTGAGCCACACTGTGATCCTTTTGGACTGCTGTTAACAGAATGGCTTCTAGACATCTCTAAAGTATGGCAGTTCTCTGATCAGGAGTTTTTGCCTGACTCACCTTCTGTGATAATATTTGAGGAAGCAGCTTAAGCAATGTCTGAAAGCTACGAAGGCCCAATAATTGCAAAGCAATCCCCAGCCCACTTTTTACTTGGAGAAGGATCTCACTAAGTTGCCACCAGACCTGGTGGATCAATTATTAATTTTATTTTTAAAAAAATTTAAAATTTTAGAAGCATCAGTAGGATTCTTAAATTATATTAAAGTTGTAACTTTTATTGTATTTGTTATTATATAGTATTGTATATGAGCATTGAAGAAGGCAGAAACAAACACCTTTTTTTTTTTTTTTGAAGTATTTTGTTGAATAATACCAAGTACTACAGATTAAGGAAAAAACAAAGGGAATGATATTTTCCCAGAAAAACGTCATCAGAAGAAAAAAAATATATATATGACTTTTTGTTTGTTGGTTGGTTTTGTTTTGTTTTGTTTTGTTTTTGAAGTGGCTGGAGTGAATGCTAGGAACTGACCTTTTATATTTTTGGTTGTGAACCTACCCTTTATTAGCTGAGCCATCTCTCCACCCCAGCATGTATTTGTTAACATTTAATATTTACTTTGTATTGTGAAGCTTTACAGCTAAATGATATGCATAGTAATTCATAAAACTGTAAATGTAGAGATTTTACTACAAGAGACTTTTTATCTGTTAGGAGAAATCCTATAGATTGGAGTCTTTTCACTTTTAAATGAATACAAAGGGAAAATTAATGCCAGTGGTTATCTGTGTTGTTTCATTAGATGTTTCCTGGCTAGTATTCTCATAAGTTTCTCCTTAATTCAGCCGGACACCTCAAAAAATACTGGTGCACAGAAGTATTTAATAACAAACACAATGAAAATGAGTTTTGATGCAATTCAAGGGTCTAGCTGATGTTTCTAGGGATTTAAATAGAATGAGAAACACTTTTGTTATGTAAAATTGTATTTTTTCTTCATCTGCCCTGGACACTTGAAGACTCATGGGAGCAAAGGCTGGTTTGGTCTAACACCTTTTAAGGTTCTAAGTAATTTTCATTAAGTCTTTTAGGTATTCAAATGGCCTTCACGTATTCAGCTGTACAGACAAGAGACTAATGAATGAATTTTGGGGTACATATGAACTTTAGAATTTTAGGTTTTGGCAGAGTATATTTAAACAAGTGACAGTAAGTTTGGGCAGAGCATGTAGTTAAAACACGTTGACAAGTGATTTTTCTTTCAACAGATAATAAGTTCAGCAAGCCCATGTGCAGATTTCTTTTACCGAAGTTTATCCTCAGAGTTGAAGAAACCGAAAGACCAGCTTCCTGCACATCCTGAGAAACATACCGCGAAGGATGCTATGAGGCTGATTGAGAAGTGCAGTGAGGTGGATCTGAACATCATCGTATTATGGAAGGTAGTACATTACATGTTGTCAGCCAGCCTCACTTAGAGACGTTTCAGTTTTGTCTGGTTTTCATTTTGCATTTTGAGACAAGGTCTTTCTGTACAGCACAGGAGGCCCTCAGACTCTTTGTACTCTTGCTTTAGCTTCGTGAGTGCTGCGAGTCCAGGTGTATGCCATCACACCCAGCCTGGATATCCATCAGCCCACTGTCTGTCCATCTGTCTGCCCTTCCTTCCTTCTTTCCTTTTTAATGTTTGTTTGTTTGAGACAGGGTCTCAATTCATAGCCATCTTGGCCTAGAACTTTCTATATAGACCAGGCTGATGTTGAACTTAAAGAAATCCATCTTTCTGGGATTGAAGGTGTGTGATAGTATATTCACGTCTAGATACTTTATTTTCAAACTGGAGAACAACTCTATACTCATTTTTTCTGATTAAAAATTTCACTTTCAGTATTGAAATTTATTTTAAAACTTTTAGTAATTCCATAATGACTTTTTGAATGTTTTTGTATAAAGAAAATTATTTAATAAAAGCAGCTTACTTTCTTCTGAGGGTTAGTGTTTCTGTGTTTCACCAAGAGTATTATGGGCAGGAAGGTCTGGGTGAGCAGGTGCCTTTAAAGTGTTTATTATGAGTATTTCCAGACTGTGTCCAGAAAGTGCTCTTTGAATCTGTGGTACTCAGTTCCCTACTTCCAGCAGCTGTCCTTCAGCAAATGTCCATTTCAGCATCAAGGTTTTCCAGGCTGACAGTCTGAGGAACTGTCTTTCTCTCTTCAGCTGGTTTGTTAACCTGTCTCCATGCAGGGGGATCTGCTTTCTACGTCATCTGCATTGCTGTCTTTCTGCATCTGCATTGCTGTCTTTCTGCGTCACTTGAGTCCTGCCTTTCATTTGGAAGTTTCTCTTGTTTGGATCAGATCTTTATCAATTGTGATGCAACCCAGTAGTCTTTCATTGCCTGTGGAAATATAGGAAAAACCTCTTCCCCAACGTAATATATTCCCTGAGTTCCAGTCTGATGTTAAAACACCTTTAAAGTGTGCAGGTTGATCTAATTCAGTAGTTTGTTTGTTTTTTTCCCACCATCCAGTGTCCTTCAGCTGATCTTTTTCCCACTCTCTATTTATCAAGATACAATTAGATCTTTATGAATCCACACATAAGCTAGACATTTAGGCATACTCACTCCATGCTAGTGAGCTAGGCTCACTCCAGTGAGCCACGATTCTTACCCGTTATCAGTGGACTGTCTATTTTGATCATTAATTTCATTAGGTACCATATGTTCACAATTAAGCATTTTCTGTTCTCTTAGTTTCTCTGTCTCTTGTCTCTCAAACCTTTGTATTATCTTAGTCAATTTTTCTTGATGTATAGCTATTTTTTCAACCTTTTTTGAAAGGAAAAATATAAAGATTGCAATTGGCAGTAGAGAGGGGTTTACTATGGTGGTCAGAATTGCAGTGAGTACTGCAATGTCTTTTTCAAGTATTGTTTCTATACCCTGAACTCCTACCCCTGTTCTCAAGGGTTCTGAAATGTAGTTTCCCATTTTTAGTGCAGGAAAAGTCTGTCTATAATTAAAATTGTCTTTGGGGGTGGTTTACTGTGATTCATTATCTCAGAAGCTCCTGTGTCGTTCCTTGCTCTGGGCTCGAGGCTCCCACTGTTCCGAGGTCTTCTGAGTCTCTTTGGATATCCAACCATTCTATTTTACCAATAAAGACTCAGGAACTAGATGCTCAGGTGAAAATCTGCTAGCTCAGAGAAGAAGAGAAAGCACCCAGCTGACCTTCCTTCTCAGCTCAGGTCCAGATGGGGAAGAAAAAAAAAGGATCACTAGCTCAACTGACAGCCCAGGAGCAAATGGCCAAAAAACCCAAGGCTAAGGCTAAAGCCAGAGCTCTGACCTAAAAGCTTTTTCTACTTCTGTAGACAGTCTTAAATTCTCCTCAACTCAAAAGTCCCTCCTACTCTTTAATCTCTGTCAGTTGGCTTCTTGCTCTGCCTTTTGAACTAGGATTGACTTTAAATCCTGTGTATAGAAAGATCTTGGATTAAAGGTGTGTGCTAGGGCTGGCTGAACCCCACCACAATCACCTGTTTACAATAAACAGAAAGTTCTTAGATTAAAGGTGTGTGGTAGGGCTCAACCACACTAAACAAAAAAAAACAAGGGTTTGGGGTTCACAGTGGGTCAAATATCCTACATTTTCCCCCTTTTCTCTTAAATAAAAGACCTTTTCTCTAACATCAGTAAACTATACTATCAGGTAAAAATTACACTCACAATGTCTAGTCCATATATAACAAGCAACCTCAAAAAAAGTATTCTACTATCTATCCTATCTTGGTGAGTCTAAAGTTCTGTACCTAAATGACATTGTATCAAAACTTGCAATCCCAATTAAAAAAACATCTTTTTTTTTTGGAAAAGCAAAAAATATTTTTTTTACATTTCTTTTAATTCTTAATAATTTTTAACTGTTCTAGTGTTTGAATAACTGGAGAATGTGATTTTAAACCTAAAACACCTTCTTAAATCGTGAAGAACTTAATCTTAATTATAAGATCATAACTATTTATTCTTCAACCCCATCAGAGACTTGAGAAGGATTAATATTATCTGAATAAACAGGAAGTGCAGAGCAAGCAGCTTACAAAACTATAGAATGACAAAGACTGCTGGCTGCCTGGACAGTCATTCAAGGTATCTTCTAAAACGTTGGAGCATTAATCTTCAGTTTTCTGGCTCAGAATATCTGACAGACTTCTGTGAAGCAGATATTAGGAAGGACTTGCCTACCTTGTTCTTGCAGTCGACTTTCCTGCACCCAGTTTGTCCAGCATTCTCTCTGCAGTAGAAGCAAGGGCATTCCTTGCCTAGTGGCTAGTTTGCCACATATGAAGCCATCTCCTAAGGGAGAATTTTTTCATGCTCATCATGTTCAAAGTCAAAAGGGGGTGCTGCCAGGAACTGACATGTCTCGTCAAAATATTCTCAAATTAATAAAAAGGTTTTTAAATGCCATATTCTATATATCTCTGAGGTTTTTTGAAAACATTTATCTAGTATATCTCAATTCCTTGTTTCTAGCTATATACTGACTGATTAACTTAGGTAACATTTATGTTTAACTAAACTAGTACCTAATAAAACCACAATTTGATTCACTATTAGTTTGCATTTCTTAATCATTTTAAACAGTTTGTGATAGTAGCTATCAAAAGGACTAGAACTTCACATTGCATTTTTAAGAACTATATAGGTACAATACTTTAAAAAATAGTTGATAAAGAGTATGTTGTAACAAAAAAAAAAACAACCCTTAACTTTATATCGATATACAAAGATCTATGCTAGTGTAACCAAATATAACCTTAACTTTGTATCAACATACAAAGACCTATAGGAGTAGATTTAATAATCAACCCTTTTTTCCTATTGTTTCTATATTATTTCTATATTCTGCCTTTTGTCTAAATAAAAAGTAAAGATACAGTAAAACTTTATAAAAATTAAGCAATTTTTGCTAAGCTTTGAACTTGGTTGTATTTGGCAGTTTTAGGATTTAGTATTTTTGAGTTCAAAGTTCTGGAAAATGTTCATGTTAGTCTCATATGAACTCAGCAATTTGAATATCCTAAGCAGTCTGTATTCCAAAGCTGATCTTGGGTGGTGTTTGTCAGCTTGGTGACAACTCTCACTAGGTAGAACATAACAGTCAGCTCAAAGGTTTCTACTGTTTATGTACAACCAGACAGCAGAAGAAGCATTGAACAGTTTTTCTCAGTGGTTGGTATTACACAATCCAGGTGGATTTGTCATTGCTTCCCCCCTCCCGCCTAGTCCTTCTTGAAAACCTAAAAGGTTACTGTTACAAGTGGTAGAATACCTAAACATTTTAAATGCCACATGCGGCAGATCTCAGAAAGGTTTAAGGGCTATAATCTACTAAGTAAGTACACTGGAGGTACACAAACTTTATAGATACTTGCTTCAGACTCAACCCTGGTAATACATACAAGAAACTAGAGAAAGCTTATTTCTAGAATTAGCTAATATCCTGTATGACTACTAGTATCATGACAGATAGAAAGTTTATATATACATAATAATTTTATAGGTTTTGAGATAATATACCTTAAAAATTATAGTCAAATGAAGTTCAAGGGATTATGAGATTAGTGTTAATAGAGCAATCCCTTATTTTTTGTTTTCCTCTCTCCCATACCAGGTGACTCTTCTGATATAAGACAGATTTTGAATTTTCCTTAAACAAGCACGCATGGGTTTAGAGAAGGAGAGAGCCACACTGCAACCCCAAAGCCAGCTTTAATTTAATTGAATTGGGACCACATAAAGACCATTTGCCACTTATGGGCAATACCACTTGGCCAAATCACTCTTTTTCTTATATTTTCTCTTGATGATCCATCTTTTTTCTTCAAATGTTTCATTTCTCCAGTGTTCTCCAGATTCCTTAAATGATTTTATTCTCCTAAAGATAAAAACAAAACCCTGCCCCCAATTTAACTCTAGGGGGGTTCTTTTTTTGGTAGTGTGCATCTTTCCTAGGACAAAATGGTTTTTGGCAATAGAAAAAGTATTATCTCTCAATCAAAAATTTTAAAAAGTTCTTTTGAAAATATGAAATTAAATAAACCTCTAATTATATTTATTTTTAGATTATAAACAGCATTCACTTTAAATGTTAGCCTGTCTTTTGTAAGCTACTTTTAAAATTAAATCATTGTTATTCATTATTATGCAGCAGGTTTTTCTATTATATAATGTCTCTCTGCAGCTGCTCCTTTTTCATTAGCTTAAAATTAATAAATCACTGTGTAATTTCTGGAGTTCTTTATTATCCCTTTTTGTTTATTAAGCATATCTTTTAAAGTATGATTAGATTTTTCTGTAACTGCTTGTCCTTTAGGATTGTGTGGCATACTTTATGTTGTAATATACAAAAAACTGTTTCATTTTACTAGAAACATATGCTGGAACATTCTTAGTCTTAATTTGTATAGGTAACCCCATAATAGCCATAACTTATAATAAATGTATAATTACAGAATCAGCCTTTTCAGAACTTAAAGCAGTTTCCCATTGAAATCCTAAATGTGTCTATGGTATGCACATACTTTAATTTTCCAAGGGTTGCAAAATGAAACATATCAATTTGCCAAATTTCATTTCTTTGGGTACTTTTTGGGTTACATCCTGCAGGTAATAGAGTTTGGTTATACAAAGAACAAGTAGGACATTTCCTTATAATTTTCTTAGCTTGTTGCCAACTGATAGAAAAATCTTTCTTCAAACCTTTGCTGTTAACATGGTGTTTCTTATGAAATTCTGAGGCTTCTAGCACATTTCCTACTAACAGCTGATCAATTTCATCATTACTTTTTGCTAGCGGGTCTGGTAGACTTGTATGAGATCTGATAAGTGTTATGTATTCAAAGAACTGCATCTTTTCCCTGGAGATGATCCCAGGCAAATTTCTCCTCTGCTGCTTTCTGTCAGATGTCTCCTGTCCTACGTAACATTTCTGTCAGATGTCCTCTGCTCCTGCAGTGTTTGTGGGCTTTTTTCTTCAATCATGTTGGGTTTTCTTACCAACCACATTGAGCACCATATGTAAAAGGAGCTTTTATGTGCCTGTTCAGTTATTGTCTGGGAGACTTACTGCCTCCTGTTAACCTAGGCCTAGTCCTAGTCTTAGAACAGCAGTACTCAAAGAAGGGTGACCCCCAAATGACAAACTGTCACCAGTCAGTAAATACAGACATTGAACATACTCAAGCATAAAGACATTTGGAGCATTCTAAAGACAACTGAGCTTAGTGAAAACAAGTCGGCCTGTGCTGGATAGGTAGCTCAGCATTGGGCTGCTTTTCCAGAGGATCCATGTTTAGTTCCTACATGGTGGCTTATAACTCCAGTCCCAGGGCATCCAACATTCTCTTCTTCAGGTACCAGTCACGCACACAGTACACAGACATACATGCCAACAAAATTTTGATGCACTTAAAATAAATAAAATTAAAAATGAAAACTCCAGATAAATCTTACATATTTGTATAATGTGACAATATAGTAAATCAGAGCCATTGACAAATATTTCTCTAGGACAGAGTTATTTCAAGAGACCGAAAAATTGTAAATTAGAGCAAATATTTAAAGTAGATGGATTTGGTTTACTACTTACTAGTAGAAAAAAAGCGCCTTTTAAAAACGTGCAGCCAGATACGGTGCCCTGTGCCTGTAATTCTAGCATTCAGAAGGCTTAAATGTGATTCCAGCCTGAGCTACATAGCAGATTCCACTCCAGCCTATGATATACGGTGAGAACCCTATCTTGGAAAAAAGGACCAGAACCAAAAGAAAGTGTGTGGATTAAAGTGGACATGCTGGTACACACCTGTAATGCTAGCGCTCAGTTCAGACAGAGAATCACAGGTATGAGGCCACCCTGGACTACATAGTCTGACAAAGCGTGGCATTTTCACCCACAGAATTCAGTTATAGTTAACCTGCATTTTGGCATTTGAGTAAAGAAGCTTATATATCACTTCTTGGTCTTTAACAAGATCACCTTAAGAAAGCAGCCTTTCTTGGCCCTGTGGAGATGTCTCAGTGGGTAAAGTGCTTTCTATGCAAGCATAGGACCTGAGTTCAAATCTCCAACACCCTGGTAAATGCCAGGTACTGACCTGCACTTGTGACCCTAGTACGGGGTGGGTCAGAGAAAGGTGGAGGGAGCTCCAGATTCCTTAAAAGGGCTGGCTGAGGAAGACAGTAGATGTTGAGAGGCACCTGTCCACACGCGCACACACAAGAAGCCTGTGTTGTGGCACACTTATCTGAAGTCTTCCTTGAAAGACTTTCTTGAAAGTCTACAGAAAAGAACAACAACAACAAACATTAAAGATTTGTCTCTTTGAAATAGTTGGGTTAGTTGAGTTTTATAAAAGCCCAAACAGATTGAGAGGGAGGCGTAGATGTTTCTTTTATGATGGAATGAATAGATAAAGGTTGAAATGGTGACATGAGATTATTGATAATTAAAAGGTACAGTTGTCATATTTTCTTTCCTCTGGATGTTGAGATGGTTACTTTTGAGGTTTCTATCACAAGTGAAAAGGCAACATTTCTGTTGGTTGTATTTTTAGGCATACGTTGTAGAAGATAACAAGCAGCTTATTTTAGAAGGCCAGCATCATGTGGTTCTTCATACTATTGGGAAAGAAGCCTTTTCACACTCTCAGAAACAGGTAAGACCATTGCTGGGAGGCTCTTTTGGGATTTTCATGTGTGTGGATCATTGTACTTCCCTCATAGCCACGGTCTCTCTGTGCCGTGCCTCTCGCCCTCTCTGCCTCTGTCTTTATTTTCACACAGGTTCTAGTTATAAGTCTCTGCTGGCCTCAAACATGCAGTCTCTGCATTGGCCTCTGGTCCTGGAGCTAGAGGCATGTGTCAAAATATCCTCCTTTGGCTACTATTTATGTCTTTTCTTCTGACATGTGACACGTAGAAATTTACTCAGTATTATTTACTTTTTTTATGCTGGGGATTGACACTGAGCATGACACATGATAAGCCCACAGTCGACCACTAAATTTTTCCTTAAGCCCTTATTCAGTATAATTTAGAAGTTGTGTTGTATTAGAAGACTTGAATATATTAATAATATATTAAAATTTTTTAATTATATGTATTCTTTTTATTTTATAAGTGATTGTTTTGCCTGCATGTATGTGCACCACATGCATGCTTGATGTTCATAGACATGAGCAACATGTGCACACAGTGTCCAAGGACTATGCCTGTGCACCATGTGCGTGCTGTGGGAAGAGGGCATTGGATCCTGGAAGTGAAGTTATGAGTGGTTGTGAACCGGGTCCTGTAAAAGAGCATACAGTGTTCTGAGCCAGTGAGCCATCTCTCCATCCCTAATAATACATTTTTTTTTTTTAACTTTTAAAATCAAAGGTAGTCAAAAATAGTTTTTACAAATGGAAACACATTCCAACCCAAGACTGGGGTATAGAAAAAGATCCTGGTGGCTCTCCAGAAACTCCTCCTGTCTTCCTCTGCTCTTTGTCTGAGTTAAATTGGACTGTGTGTATGTGACCTAGAATTTAAAAGTGGAGCTTCTGGTACAAACGTCCTAAGTTGTCTGTTGTCATCTAGGTCCTTCAGGCTAGGCCACGTTTGTGAAACCTGTCCATATTGTAGCTCTTTAATTTTCAATGGCCATTTCAATGTAGAAACAATTGCTTTCCAACCAAAAGAACAGTGGTTTCTGGAACACTGACTCATTTCAAGGTTGAGGGAAGAAGAATGCCAGGTGAGCTGCAAGACCTAATGGTACCAAGAGTGAAGTGTCCACAGCTTAGGAGAACATGCTGGCTTGTATATGAGAGTGTTGCCGTCACTCTGCTTTGGTCTTTATAAGTACTGTGCACAGTTCAGGTAAAATCAGCCATGCCTCTTTTTTTTTTTTTTTTTTTTTTTTTAATGATGCTCTGTGAAATAAGTAGAGCTGTATTTATGATCAGTGATAAATTTTGATGCTGTTGTTTAATTTCTTTTTTTAAGAAAAAAACAAAACAAAACAACTTAGGGGCCTTATGTAGTAGCCTAGGCTGACCTCAGACTGGCTGTGTAGCTGAGGCTGATCTTGAATTCCTGATTCTCTTGCTAGCACCCAAGTGCTAGGTACAAGGCAAAGGATTACAGTGGTGCCACGTCGCCTGTCTTATAGAGTGCTGGGGCTTGAATCTAAACGTGCCAGACAAGCACTGTACCAGCTAAGCTATCTCCCCAGTGTATGTTAGCGTTTAGGAAATATATATAAAGCAGTAAATCTATCAAATGAAGCAATATATTTTCAAAGTGGGATTTTTTTTTCCCCTCAATCTTGATAATCAGCTCTTGAAACTGGTGCTATACAATTGAATATCCACAACCTAAATATTAAGCAGTTTTATTGGATAAGAATCACGTCAACTGCCTTCTCTAGTGCTGTCAGC
Source organism: Psammomys obesus (assembly GCF_907164565.1). Taxonomy (NCBI): domain Eukaryota; kingdom Metazoa; phylum Chordata; class Mammalia; order Rodentia; family Muridae; genus Psammomys; species Psammomys obesus. The sequence continues at coordinate 14,981,190 of NW_026596069.1, forward strand.
GAAGTGAAGCTGGGCTCAGCCAACATGTACTAGTGGTTTAGTGGTTTCACACAGAAATTGGTTGAAGCTTGGGCTTCAGAAGCCTATAGTCCACAGGGGTCAAAGCTGGTTTCTATCAAAGCACCACCTAACATATTTGCCATACTGACTAACGTGACCTCCAGTGTGACAACATATAATTATGCAGGGAAGAACAAAGTTCTAGAGCTGCAGAAATCCTTCGAGAAGGCTGATGGTGTGCCCATCCAACTGAAGTGAGGCCTTCCCAACCAAATTCTTTACCAGACCACCATGGCTCTGACTGTGGGGGGACCATCTACCACCCTCTTACCTGGCTCTGCAGCCCAAAACCAAATGAATTAGCTTACGCAGGACTGGTTTACTTTGTGGTACAAACCCTTTGACTTCTCAGTTTTCATTATTTCTGGTTTTTTTTCCCCCACTTGGATAGTCTAGTTAACATTTTTGCATACAAAGGAAAAGATGAGAATATAATGTTTTGGTTTGTTTATGAGATGCAGGTGGCCTGTCAGATGTTAGAAGTCATTTGACAGTTAAAACTATTGTTTAGGGAAATGACACTGAGCTGTATTTGTGCTTCTGATTGCCCTGGAAATTCTGGATAAAAAGCTGTTCAAGAGCTCATTGATGGCAGTCACTGTTGAGGGCCTCAGGCACTGGACTGAGTCTCAGCAGGAGCCATGAAAGCCTTTCTGGGTGTAGTGTGACTGAGGAAGGAAGACACAAGCCTTAGGTCAGACGTGTGGAATGAGTTAGCCACTTGGGGGATTTTCCCACCTTGCAGTAAAATGTTAATAGAAATTTGTAATCTTCGTCACCCAGATCTTTAGTGAAATGTTATGTATTTGTTCCGTCATGGGAAAGAGAACACCAGTCAGTGTTGGACTTTAGACAGCTGTACCAGAAATTCTCCTTTAATCATGCCACTTTATTTGGCTGTGGAATAAACATGTGAACTAAAATAAAAAGAATCACATCAACCACTGAAGTGATCGATTCTGGAACCCAAATTTAACATATAAAAATTATTAAGATAATTATGTAAGATCACAGAGCTGATGTGTAGAATTTTTAGGTAAACAGGAAAAGTTAGCCCAGGTTGTATTGCAAATAACAGTAGCTCCTAGTTTAAATAATGGCAAAAAACAGAAATATTCTTCATGATTAAATTGTCTTCATTGGTTTTTTTAAAAGTTTGTATGCTGTAACTTTTACAAAGCATCATTTCATTATTAATCTTTTTTGTCTATTCTCAGGAGCCACCAGAAATGGAACTATTAAAGTTTTTCAGGCCAGAAAACACTATAGTTTCCACAAGACCATCAGTAGAGCAGCTTTCTAATCTCATTAAAACAAGTCTCCACTACCCGGAGTCATTTCATCATCCATTTCATCAAAAAAGGTTTGAGTGTTATTTTTGTTAAATTTTTCTGTGTACATGTACAGATACCTATTCGTAAAAATTAACATTTTTTTTTGGTAACAGAATTTGCCCACACACCAAAAGAAATTGAATTGACCCAGCACTTGGAGGCAGAGGCAGGCGGATCACTGAGTTCGAGACCAACCTGGTCTGCAGATTGAGTCTAGGACAGCCAAGTCTACACAGAGAAACCCCATCTCAAAAGCCCCCAACCTCAAAAAAAGGAAAGGAAAGGAAAGGAAAGGGGAAAGGAAAGGGGAAAGAGGAAAGGAAAGGAAAGAGGAAAGGGAAGGGAAGGGAAGGAATTTAATGATTTACTATAGTGTTGAGTGTGTGCATACATGCACACGTAGACCCATACACACTTGCCTCCAGTGTTGCTGAGGATGGACATTGCCCCACCACTTTGGAGGTGGCAAAAGCTTTTATGTTGTAAGGTTTTTCAGAAAGTCAGAAACTAGGGGGAAAATTTTGGTTTAGACATAAATCAAAACTACAGCATGACTAACAGTGGGACTCGGATTTCAACTATATTCCCTTAAGAGTATCTTTTTAAATCTATCTATCTATATTGTTTGTATATATGTAAGAATACATTCCTGTCGAAGGATAGCCTTCAGGAGTTAGTTCTCTCCTTCCACCATGTGGAGACCTGGTATCAACCCCAGGTTGTCAGGCTTGGTAGCAATCTTCTTTATCTACTGAGCCATCTTGCAAACTAACCGCCCTGGAGAATTTTTAAGTACTAAATATCAGGGGAGGATTTATTTGTTGATAAACCACTTTAATGTCTAAACAATTTTTAAAATAAAAATTTATAAATCTGAGCCGGGTGGTGGCAGTGTATGCCTTTAATCCCAACACTGGGGAGGGAAAGGCAGGTGCATCTCTGTGAGGTCAAGGCCAGCCTGGTCTACAAAGTGAGTCTAGGATAGCCAAGGCTACACAGAGAAACACTGTCTTGAAAAACAACAGCAACAAAAAGTTTTATATCTGATTGATACTTGAAAAGGTTGCTCATTTGCAGGTGTGAGACTTAGTGGGATTTTCTTAGAACTAGTGTGTATGTGACAATGTTCTGGTTTGGAGGAGGTAGAGCTCTCCTTAATAGAGCTGGGGAGGGATGTGATGAGACAGAAAAGAAATAGTGAACAATGAACCAAGGAGAAAGGAACACCTGGAGAAGACATGAAAGGAGCAGCAAAAGCAGAAGGAAGGCCAAGATGAAAGTCATGTCTCAGCAGTGGACAGTTGGAGAGAGAAAAGGGTTAACAGTTTAAAATGCTTTAAAATTAATAATTGAAGATGCTAACATTCGGTGGATCATAAGGTCTGAGAATTAGATGGCAGCAGAAGGCGTGAGGAGTAGTGCACACTGACCCAGGAGACCTTCAGGTGACTACATCTCTCTTTCTGGTCGCATTTTAGTAAGGTGTGAGTAATTTAGCATTGGAGAATTAGATTGGACCAGAGCGTAAATTCCTGGATTTTTGCTTTTGCTTGTGAATTACACATTGGTAATTTAAATGAAGGAGATGCCACAGAGTGGGCAGAACACCAGCATACCTTCACTCATGCTTGAATCTAGAGACAACACTTCTGCTTAACGGTAATGCTTATGGAAAGTGTGCATTCTGATATTTATTATGGAGAGATTTTATTAATATATTTTATTTACAAAATAAGTTACCTAGAATGATTTTGTAACTCAGCTTTTTTTCTTACTTGAATTTGATCCTAAGCTTATGTTCTGTTAAGTCTTGTATTATTTTTTAGAAACTTGTTTCTAAGAAGAAAGTTCATGGCTAATGGTTTGGTCTGTCTTCCACAGTCTTTGCTTAGTACCAGTCACCCTTTTACTTTCCAACTGTTCAAAGGCAGATGTAGATGTAATAGTTGATCTCCGGCATAAAACAACGAGGTAAGAATTTATTTTGTGAAAAGTTATTTTGTGGCCCAAAGTTTAGTATTATTTAAAGCAATTCATCGTTTTGAAATTATACAGATTATTGCTTAACATGGATGAAGTTAACTCAAGCATGCCCTAGATTTGTTTATATGGTGTCAGGGAAATGTTACAGAGCTCTTAAATGCTTTTCCCCTAATTTGAAAATAATACTTAACAAAGGAGTCGACATTATACTGCATTGTCCAATTCTTCTAGAGCCAGCAGGTTTGTCTCAGGAATTTTCATATTAGAGAGTAAATCTGGGGCTGGAGAAATGGCTCTGTGGTCAAGAGCACTTACTGCTCTTGTAGAGGTTCTGTGTTTGGTTCCCAGCACCTGTCTGGTGGCTTACAGCCATCTGTAACTCTAGTTTCAAGGGCTCTGATACCTTCTGCCTCTGCAGGTACCAAGTCATCTGAAGCATACACTGCATGTCATGTTACATTTTAGAATGCACCTTAAAATCCAAGCACAGTAGATTGTTTGGTGCTAGTTACAAACTCACTAAGTGAGGCTGTGTTGTTAGGCACTGGATTGTTTCTATTTTCTAGTTTTATAAAGTATAATATCATGGGCATTCTTTTACACACGATTGTTTTTTTTTTTTATATGTGGATAACCAAGAAGTTAAGAGCTTAGTTTCAGATCAGACTCCATTGTTTACTAGATGCCGCTATAGGCATTAAATAGAATTATCTACTCTTAACATTGTTCCTAAGAAATAGCAAGAACTGTAACACATGGTTGATTGTTACAGTAATAACATAGTTAAAATAGTTCATTTCGTAAATAATTCCTAGAAACAAAAGGTTTTGGTGAAAGAAAGATGTAAGACTTCAGAGAAAAAAAAAAAACATACAGGAAAAAGTTTGCAACTTACCATTTCCTTCCTCCTCTAGTCCAGAGTCGTTGGAAACTCATGGATCCTTCACGTGGCTTGGACAGACGCAGTATAAACTCCAGCTGAAAAGCCAAGAGACGCATAGTTTGCAGCTGAAGGCATGTTTTGTTCATACAGGTGTTTATAACCTTGGAACTCCAAGGGTATTCGCCAAGTTATTGGACCAGGTTGCAGTATTTGAAACAAGTCAGCAGAACTCCATGCCTGCTCTGATTATCATCAATAATGCGTGACAGCTGAAGTTGCAGACTCAGTCGGACTTTGTGGAGTTAGTTCTACAGCAGCATTTGAAATACCCAACTTGTTAAGGAAGTTCTCTGATCATTGCAAAATACTGGAACTTGGCACTTAGTTGACACACAGTATGCTGGGCTGAGAATGCTTAGGACCACCCCCCTTTTTTTTCTTCTTATTTTAAACCTGGTAATAATTTACAGGCTTATAATACAGAATTCAACGTATCCATACACCTTATTAAGCCATATCTTAAAAAAATGTCAAAGTCTGCTGTTGCAACTTGTCGAATGGGTGTCACTCTTAGGAGGTGGTTTTGAGGAAAGAAAGGCCCTGCTGGCAATACTCCCAGTAAGCCATTAGTCTGACGATCCAGCTTTACTGTTCTGTAGAGTGTTGAATACAGATTTTCCTGCCTTGCCCCATACAATTCTGTAAGATCAGTTTTGAACTTTGATTACAGGCATTTGCATTCTGTCTGGTGTCCTGATGGCTTATACATAACTGTAAAAAGAAGCTTTTCTGATGCTCTGAACATAGTTTTGGAAGGAGTTTGACTTTATTCCCTCATTCATCTCTTACTGTCACACTATTTCACAATAAGATTTTTGTCATTAAATCATATTCTTTATTACATAACTTTAACAATTAAGTTGATCTGTTTAAAATATAAATCTACTCAAGTTAAAAATAAGCTTTTCAAAAATGTATTATATTTATAACAAATTTACTGTAAATAGAATAAAGACATACTATTCACTGTATAAATTTACTAGATGCCTTTTTTAAAACCTGGCTTTGTGAGGACTTAATATATTCTTTATTTAAAATAAATGTCAGCCATGTACATTAGGCACCAGCCTAGTTTCTTATGAAAGCTTCATTGCCGTTGTTCAAAAAAATGAAGCATGGCCTTTGCTCTTGGAGAGCAAATGAAATATTTCTTTGCACGTGTCCTGTCTGATGCTGAGTTCAGGTCTGCATGGTCTACCCTGACCCCGGTTGAAAGGACATCAGCACATCCTCACCTGGCAGCTGCAGCTGTACAGGCTCTGGTGTTGGTTCTACAGACTTCCTGTTGGAAAGAAGTTCAGCTTCTGAGCAGAACAGGAAACAGCTACTGAAACAGAATCCAGCAAAATCCAGAGCAAAGGACAGCGCTTGGAGGCTGGTGTTATGGGGACTTTTCTACTGGCGTCTGTTCCTTTTAGAGAAGCAGCCTAGAGACAGGCACAGACTTAATGTGCTTGGAAGAAGTGAGTCAGGAGAAATATGTAAATTGAAGCAAGCAGAGAAAAAGGTTGAACTGGAGGGAAAGGTAAAGGTACGAGAACTGCTGTCAAGGTTGAGTCTGGAAAAAAGAGGAAGAATACAGGCAGTGTTAAGAGAACCTCACAGGTGTCTGGATGATTGTCAAATCACATGTTACTTCTGTCTGGATGTGTCCTGGGAAAACTGCTCAAGATGGAAGGCAGTGACAGACAGTCAAGGCCAGAGGCAGATACGTTTCCTCCGTTCTCCACTGCCAGCATGCAGTACTGGGGCTGCCACTTGGGACCTTGTGCACCTGGACAAGCTAGCCCAGCTCCAGAAGATCAGTAATTATTAAAACTGGTAGATGGCTTCATTAAAAATGATACAAGCCAGTGAAATGTTTAAAAGGGTTGAACCGTGTGCCGTTTACTTGAGACAGGTCTTACGCACCTCAGAGTGGCCCTGAACTTACCGAATAGCCAAGAATGACCTTTAATTTCTGATCCTCTGTCTCTACCTTTCATGTGCTAATGTTAAAAGCAGGCATCACTGCACCCAGTGTCTGCAGTGCTGGGACTGTTGGCAGGGCTTTGTGCAGCTACTACTCTCACTCCTGTCATAAACCAGAGGCTAAAAGCAAAGCCAGTTTATTTGGCAGGAGTTTAAAATCTAAAGTACTATCCCAGTCTTGCACAGGGAAAGAGTTACACTAAATATAGCATATGTTGAGAAAGCATGTGAAGCCAACTGAGAGCTACACTCCCCACCCTAAGCCACTGTTTTAAACTCAGCAAAAAATACCCTTGCAGAAAGGGAGGGAGTGAAGCATATTTTTAGACTAACCCAGAGCCTTCAATTCAGGTGGCTGTAAGCTAATGGCAGTTGCCCAAACCCTCCCATTCATTCTCCAGATATGTAGATGAGCCCACAGTAAGAGCAGTGGAGCCAATCCTAATCCTTGATTCCAGCATAGCTAGGAAGAGGATACTACCAACTCCAAATTTTCCATTAGTGGGAATTCAGCACAAAATGACATGGTTGTTTTGGAGCCTTTGTAAAGACTGGAAGTGGAGACAACAGGAATGCGGACAGATTAGAAAGGAGAGGTGACGGTGGAGCTGAAGTCACTCTAGGGAAATGATCCAGGTGTATTTTGGGGACTTGGGCAAGATGAGACTCTGAAGGAGAAAAGACAATATAGATTGGGTCTGAGGAGTCCTGACACCAACTATATCCACAAGGGGGTGCTAGAAGAGTAGCGTTCAGTCGGTGCTGCCATTAACATGTCTTTCAAGCTGAAATAAGAGGTGACACCTAACAAAGTAGAGGGGGTGGGAGGAAATGGGAGTAGCTTTTGCATTTTAAAAATTTTACTAAATTGTGTGTGTGTGTGTGCGTGTGTGTGTGTGTGTGTGTGTGACATATATGCAGGTGCCTCCAAAGGAGCTGGAACCCAGTCTTGTGCCAGTTTATTTCTTCATTCATTTTTTGAGACAGGGTCTCATATGGGCCACTCTGGTTCCCAACTTACTGAGGCCTTAAACTTCTGACGCTTGTGCTACCTGCTGGGCTCTGGGGTTGTAGGTGTGTGCCTCCATGCCTGCTTTTATTTGGTGCTGGGGATGGAACCCAGGGCTTCGTGCATGCTAGGCAAGCCCTCTACCAGGTGAGCCACATTACCTGCCCAGATCACCCATTTTTAATACAGCACTCAAGCTGAGCATTGCAGTCACCGACAGTTACTGTCTGACCAGAGGTCATCTTTAAAAACTTTAAAATTACATTTTAATTATTTATTTGTTTATTTTGTGTGTATGCATCAGGTAGAAGTTAGGATGACATGAGAAATATGACAGCTTTGTGACACCGATTGGAAAGCAGTGATGCCTTGGGTGATACTTCTAAGAGAAGCACTAGGGACCAAAGGAGAATTGTCTCCCCAGGGAAGTGTGATTTCTGAGGCTACCCATGGACATTTAGGAAACTGGAGGGATATTAAGAGTGGCAAAGACGCTTTGAAAGCATACTTCTGGAAAAATCACCCCTAGAGAATAATCTGAAAAGAAGTGGCATGGGGCTAGGCATGGTAGCACACGCCTTTTTTCCCAGCACTGGGGAGGCAGAGGCAGACAGATCTCTGAGTTGGAATGAGTTCCAGGACTAGAGAAATCCTGCCTTTAAAAACCAAACTAAACAACAACAAAAGAGAGAGAGACGGGGAGTGGGGGTAGAAGAAGAAGTGATGTGAAGAAATTGTCAGGGGGGGGGGGCAGGCTGACTTGGGCCTCTTTGTGGTGTGGTCAGCAGGTCGGTGGGATTTGTTTACACTCCACACCTGACAATCGTCAGTTCTCTGCAGATAGAGAGTGCTCTGTAGACTGCATGCCTCCAAATGAAGGACAAAGCCATTCCAGACTTTTAACCATTGTAGCCTCAGGTCTAGGGCCATTAGAAGCCCTCCCTAGCCGCCCCGGGCACTATATGCATGCAGTACACATGAATTCATGCAGTGCACACACAAACATAAATTTAAATCTTCAAAAAGTTGCTATTTCTATGGATCACTGAATAAATTTATAGACATAAAAGATTTCTGTCACACACATATACATGTACATGGTGTTTTCTAAGTCATAAATGAAAAATATACAACTTTAATTCCCAATAAGGCCATCCCCTACTTGATATAAAATTCAGAATCTAATCATTTAAGGTCAGCTTTTAAAAATTGTAACCTTGTATTACTGTAGCCTAGTTTTGTTTTTTTTGTTTGTTTTTTTGTTTGTTTTTTTTAAGAAGTTTAAAATAGTACAAAATAGGCTGGGGAGATGGTTCAGCAGTTAGGAATACTGGCTGCTTTTCCAGGGACCTGGGTTTGATTCCCAGCACCCACCCAGTGGCTTTCAAGCCATTTTTAACAAATCTTTTTCTGACCACCAGGTATCAGGGATGCATGTGTTGCACAGACAGACTTGCAGGCAAAGCACCATGCACATAAAATGAACTAGAAAATGTTCTGGGAGTGTTGCTCAGTGCTAGTGAGTGTCTGGAGCAGGTTCGAGGCTCTGGGTTTGATCCCCAACACCAGTGCCACACCAACAACTCTGAAAGGAAAAAGAGATGTTATTTCTGCCCTAAATAAGAGGCTAAAAGAAATTTCTATCCTAAAGAGGCTAGCTTATCTGGCAACAGTTTGCAATCCTCAGTAATGTCACCCAATCTCTCACAGGAAAGGAGCTACACTAAATATAGAACATTTTGATAAGCATCACTCAAGTGGTGAGTGAACAAAAAGTAAATAAATAAATAATAAGCTGTGAACAAGGTGTCAGCTCCCCAAACAGAAAGCTTCTGTGAATATCTGGGTGCTGGGAACCGAACCAGGTTGTCTTCAAGAGCAGCAAGTACTCTAAATCATGGAACCAGCTCTCTACCCAGCTATCACTAAAAATTTTGCCAATGTACAAAGATAGGGGTTTCACTGGAAATAGTTGCTCTGAAAATTAAAGCTGCAATTTCAGTTTACTTGCTTGGGATTATGAGGTTTATGTAAATAAAGCTCCAACAATTTAGTTTAAGTTGAATTCAAATTTCCACCTGTTGAGCTCTTTAAACGCACAGACTATTGCTCTGGTCATTTCATTAAGCCCAGCTGGTGCAGAAAGCTAACTGTGGCCCGAGAAGATTGGCTGTTGCCCTCATCAGAATGTTGCATTTACCTCCTCACATTGCCTGCTCGCAGTAGACAATTCCAAAGCCATGACTTTTCAGAAAGATGTTTCTTTAATCAAAAGGCAAAGAGGGAGTGAGTTTATTTTATCAATGTATAAGGTGTGGTTCTGAGTCCAAAGGGCATCTGCTGAGAGGTGTATGTTCTTGAATCACAAAACAAAGAATTGGACCAGAGCCATGTGATAGTTTTAGAAATAAAGATAGTTTAAACATAGAAGCAGTCTGGAGAGCTGAGATAAATAATGACCTCCAGCTTGGAGAAGGGTGAGCTCATATGCATAGCCTCCAAGTTTTCCTGTTTGGAATTGTCAGGCTTTTTCTGCAGATGTTCTCTCTCATTACATGATGCTCAAGGTGTACGGTAGGTCTTCTGCCGTTGCTTTCTGCCTGCACCAATCTTTGATGCCCTGTTCTTCCACATTAAGGAAACCTCTGATGAGGATTTACTTGTTTTAACCTTATTGATATGGAGATAGATAGATAGATAGATAGATAGATAGATAGATAGATAGATAGATATTATATATTATGATATATATTATATCAATATATAAATATATATATATGGTCTCACCATAAAGCTTGACTAGCTCAGAACTCATAGCAATCCTGCCTTCGCCTACTAAGTGCTGGCATTATAGGCATATGTCATCATGGCTAGCTTCTGGTGAGTTTTTTTGTTTGTTTTGTCGGTTGGTTTTGGGTTTTTTGTTTGTTTTGTTTTGTTTTTGTTTTTTGTAGACAGGTTTTCTCTGTGTAGCCCTAGGTGTCCTGGAACTCTATAGATCAGGCTAGCCTTGAACTCCGAGATCCACCTGAGCACTGAGCCTAAAGGCGTGCACCATTACTGCCTGGCATGAGTTTCTTTTAAAAATATACATATTTTTATGTGTATGAATGTCTTGTCTGCATGCACATACGTGTACCATCTGTGTGTCTAAAACCCATGGAAGTCATACGAGGGAGTCAGATTCCCTGGAGTTATGGATGGTTGTGAGCCACCATATAGGTGCTAGGAGCAAGAGTAACAGATGCTCTAGATCACTGAGCTATCTCTCCAGCCCTGGTGAGCTTTTTAAACTATAGGATTAGTGCTGAAGAAATAGCCTAGTGTTTAAGAACATGTAATGCTCTTAGAGAAGACCTGAAATCAGCTCCCACGCCCACAGTGGGTCAAGTAACAGCTTCACATAACCCTAGCTCAAGGAGATTCAGTGTGGCCTTCTGGACTCCATAGGCACCTGTACCTACACACACACACACACACACACACACACACACACACACACACACACA
>NW_026596069.1:14992008-15022854 GCF_907164565.1 Psammomys obesus
CACACACACACACACACACACACACACACACACACACACACACACACGAGGCAGGGTTATAACTTGTTAACGGTGAACTCTGAGTCACCTGTAATGAATGCATCAGTGTCACATTAAGGAAAGAAATGAAAGCACTTTCCCACTTCCCTTTGGAGTCATTTAGCCAAGAGGAAGACCATATTTGAACTCTCTACTTCATACTCCTATGTCTTCCATTCTCAGTCTATTGTATGAGTCTTAAACTTGTATCTGTCTGTCCCTGTGTATGTCTGTGTGGCTGTGTGTGTTCATCGTGTGAGTGTCTGTTTCTGTATGCGTGTGTCTGAGTGAGTGTGTCTGTCTGTGTCTGACCCTAACAGGGTTTGCTCTGTATTTGCTGAATAGCGTGGAAGCATCACGTAAGGAAGGAATGGGACACTTAACAGAAATCTTTAGCAGAGTTTTACAAGGGATTAAATCACAGGCTCCAACTGATCCCAACTGACCAGATAATAGACATCACTGAGTTATCAACCAATAAAACCATAAATGGTTGCTTTCAACATTTTTGGTAGATTTTAGGAAGTTACTTTCAACTTCTGTCTTTCTGCTTTCGGCAAATGATGCACGTGTATTATCTGGGTCCAGGGCATGGAAGAGCACATAATTTAAGATTACAGCTCTGCATTAGCTTGGGTTTTAGGTGACTGCATAGGAAATCCAAGGCTTAGGCTAAGGTTGGTAGTTGCATTGTTCTCTTAGAGGCAGCTTAAACAGTTTGAGCACACAGTAGGCTATCGGTCATAAGTGACCACAGGGTATTACTGACTCTGGCTGAGTGCTCCAGCAAAAGTTCCAGTCTCTTAGAACGGAAGAGATATTTTCAGAGTGTTGCATCACTGGGTGGGGTATCCTAATTAAAAATAAACTGTAGAACTATTCCTTCTTAAGGAATTTGAGCCATTATGTCTGGGTTACGATAGGATTTGTTTATAAGAAATTTTCAGGTGATTCTGAAATGACTATGTTGGTGCCAGGCAGGCACAGCTGCAGGTCTAATCAGTTATGGTCTGGACTGTGGGGGTCAGCCACCCTAAGAATGACTAGGCAGCTTCTCTAGGAAGAGAAGGGTGCAGTCAGTGGGCCCCACATGGCTTTGTCTTCTAAAACACTATGTCAGAAACAGAAGATGCATTTGATGGGCAGAGTAAAGCCCCCTGCAGGGAGGAGGATGCTATCAGAGTCGACTCAGTGGAACATGAAAGTTTGCCTTGCTTGTGCCTTGACACTTTGGTGAATGAGCCACATTCTAAGCCTTTATCTGTCATGATCTGTTAAGTAGCCTGCTTAGATAAGGCTACTTGAGTCCAGAGCTAATTCCAGTATATGCTCACAAGGATCAAACCTATGTAACGCACACTCACAGGAAAAGGAGGAAAAGAACAAACAAAATTAGCCACACCTTTGAGAAAAATCTTAGACGTACAACCAGGCATGCATGGTGGCACATGCTGTAATCCCAGCATTTGGGGGACTGAGGCTAGAGGATCAGGATCAAGGTCATCCTTGAGTACATAGCCAGTTTGAGGCCAGCCTGCACCACATGAAAGTTCTCAAAAATTATCTTTAATATAAGGTATTCACCTCCAAGTCACTGATACTGTCTTGAGAGGTAGAAGGGATAACTTAGGTCCAGAGTGGCTTTTTTTTTTTTCTTTTTACCTTTTGGCTTGATGATTTCTATAGACTGTTGAGAGGGAGAAAATGAAGTAGGTATTGCTGCACTGTGGAAGATTTGTTTGCAAGGCACTGTCTAAATAGACATTATAGCATAGGCCGCCTGTGTGCTGCTCCTGTGTGCAGTAAACCAGTGTGCTCTGCATGGTGCCTAATGGAATCTTAAAAAAAAAAAAAAACACTTTTTATTGGTTCTTTGTGAGTTTAATATCATGCTTTCCAGTCCCCCTCATCTTCCCATCCCCTCACATCTGCCCTTTGCCTTTGCTATCTCTTCCACAAAATAAAAAATACACACTCAACAACAAAAACAAAGCATAGAAAACATCTCATCATGGAAGCTGTAGTGTGTCACAGTGTGTCCCACAGCATAGCCCTCTGTCCACACATCTTCACTTGCAAAGGTTCGCTGCAATGAGCCATTGGTCTGGTTCTAGATCTCTGGTGTTTGTGACACCATTAATATTGGCTCCTCCTCAGGACTCCTCCTGGTTATCTTGTTTCCCTGTGTCATGGAGATCCTGCAGCTTTGGGTCAGCAGGACTGGCCCTTTCACACATCCCAACCATTCACAGATGACACAGATTTTGGGGTGGGTCAACTCAGAGCCCTGGGTCTGAGCTGGTCAACTCGCTGGTTCTCCCTTATCTGCACCACCAGGGAAAGCTCTCCAGCTCTGCTCCAGCACCCATTGCTGCCCTAGGCAAGAGGCAGGTTCTGCTCTCAGGCCATGGGGGAGGATCACCCACCCACCCCCTTGCCTCCAGAGTCAGCTTTCCTGTGCAGCCCAGTCAAGGAGCAGAGCCTGCAAGGGGCAGGGCCACTTGTCCTGCTCTCACACCCTCGGGGCTGATTCACCTGCGCCTTAGCCATCAGGGCTGGCTCTCTCAAGAGCTACAGCCAGTGAAGGGGCAGGGCTAGCTCTCCCACTCTCGTGACCCCAGAACCAGCTTTCCCGACTGCTGCAAGCGGTGGTGGGGAACATCACCCCTGTACCCACGCCACATCATGGCAGACAAGTTGGCAAGGCCAGCTCTCTTCACGCCCCTTCAACCAGGGCCAGCTCCCCGGAGAAGGTGTGGGGCCCGCTCTTCTGAGTGCTGCAGCCAAAGAAGGGGCAGGCAGGGCTAGCTCATCCAGTCTCGTGACCCTTTGGGCAGCTTTCCTGTCTGCCAGATGTGGGGAGGGGCGGGGGAATCATCTCTGCAACTGTGCCACCGTGTGACTGGCAGGGTCAGCTCTCTCACACTCAAGCCCTTGGGGCCGGCTCACCCACACCCCTGCCTCCAGGGCCAGCTCTCCTGTGTTGCCCAGACGAAGCGCAGATGGGACTAGCTCCCCAGAGCGCTGTAGCCAGTGAGGAGCAGTTATGCACAGTCCTGCGGCTACCCCAACCAGGGACATCCCTATGTTTTCCAGTGGTAATATGAGTCACGGACATAGACACTGACTCCTGTCACTTTGTAGCCAGGGACTCAGACTCAGCGGCAGCTCAGTCTGGGACCTCACCATGGCTTCAGGGGTCACAACAGGCTCCATCCTGGAGTCTCCGGTTCCGTCTCTCTTCAGATTGCTCAAGCTGTTCTACTTCTCTTTCCCATCTGTCTACCGTATACTTGCACATCTGGCGCCTCCTGCTGCAGGCTGGCCACGTGGCTGGAGGGCCCCCGGGTGACATCCTCCTTCCGCAGGGATCGGTGTGGTGGCACGCAGGTGTCTGTGCCGTGTCCCTGAGGTCTGTGGGGGGCACGGTGATCCACAGGTCTTCCTCCTCCCGCTCTGCACCGCCTGGATTTGATTTGATTTTTATGAGTTCTAGACATAAGACAGCTTTGGTCCCCAAGCCAGGCATCAAGCTAGGATGAACAAAGAAAAGGACTGCCATCTGCTCTCAACAAGGTGTTTCTTTACCCATTGCTGGGGAATTGGGGGTAGGGAGGAATGGGCTAGTGGAATCTTAAAGGAAAATATGACCTGCGTGGATTTGGGATTTTGTTTGTTTGTTTTTTTTTAGGGACACATTCCCATTATGTAGTCCTGGATTTTCTGGACCTTACTCTGTAGACCAGGCTAGCCTCAAACTCAGATCCACCTGCCTTTGCCTCCCAAGTGCTGTGATTAAAGGCATGTGCCACAAGCATCTGGCAGTGTTTTTTGTTTGTTTAATTATATTTTTAATTACATGTATTTAGTAATTACATGTGCTAGCACACACATGTGGACATGTACGCCTTGCAATTGTGGTGTTCAGAGGACAGCTTGCTGAAGCCCTCTTCTTCTACCATGTGGAGACTGAACTCAGATCTTCGGGCTTGGCAGCAAGTGTCTCTCTCCACTAAACCATCTTGCCAGACCTTGTTTTAGTTCTGGGAAGAGATTCTCACCACATAGCCCTGGCTGCCTGAACTGGAGAGCTCTTGTCTTAGCCTTACATGTGCCGAGATTGTAAGTGAACTCCTGAACCTGACTTTTTTTTTTTTTTTTTTTTTAATATGTGGGGTTTACTTTTGTTTGTTTGTTTGTTTGGTTTTCTGAGATCGATCTCTTTGTGTAGCCTTGGCTGTCCTGGGCTTGCTTTATAGACCAGGCTGGACTCGAACTCACTGTGCCCAGCTTGTTTGTTTGTTTTTAAAGGAAACTGAATCTCACTGTGTTTTCCAGGCTGCCCTCTGAGCGCTGGGCTCCAGCAAGCCTTCTGTCTGAATCTACTAAGAGAGGCACCTTTGCACCCACTGGAAACTAGCATTGAGTGAGGAATATATTCATTCTTACCTTTCTGCTTGCAAATGAGAATACCTCATCAAGTCTAAGCAGGGGTAATTGGATGCCTGGCTACCAATATTCCAAGCCTCTCTTGTCTCCATTAAAACTACATCTCTTTAAAATATTTTTCAACGGTAGCGGTGGCACGTGGGAGGCAGAGGCAGGTGGATCTCAGTTAGAGGCCAGCCTGGTCTACAGAGTGAGTTCCAGGACAGCCAGGGCTCTTACTTGGAGAAAACTTGTCTAGAAAAACAACAACAACAAAACAAAAGCAAAACAAACATACAATAAAATGTATTCTTTTGGTGACCAAACGTCTTCCATGCTAACATCTCTATATGACTCTACCTAGACCGCTCTAGATAATAATCTATGCTAGTCCATAAGTCTATTGGAGTCTATATACTGGGTCCAGGTAGTCAATATGTTTCTCACTACATCCCACGACCTGAAAACAAGCTAAATGTCCCTCGTAAGAGAAGCCATTGTCTTGGTTGTTCAGTCAAAATTTCTGGACTGCTTTAAGGAAGAGCAGCCAAGCCAAAATGGATGACTTGTGCCAAGCAACAAAAAACCAAAACCATTATGCTCTCTCTTCTTCCAGAGCAGGACCTGGCATTTATCCTTGTGAGCCTATAGGCATTTCATGGGCACGTGCAGTGGCTGTCCCTCGGTAGCTTCTGTTGTCCCTACGGTTTCAGAATGTTTGCCCTGCCGCCACTGGGGTTTCAACTCTGAACAAATCTGAACCCTCAGTCATGCTGACACCCCGGGGGACTTACCACTCGTACACAGTTTTTGGAATGTGGGCTTTTAAGAGAGATGCTCAATCGAATTCTCCAGGTGACATAAACAGTACACTGCCAGAAAGGTTAGAACCCAGAAAGGACAAGTGTTCCCCCAGCTTTGGACTCTAGACACTTGAACCTCAGGGAGTGATTCTCCAACTAAGAGGGAAGAACAAGAAACGGCTGCCAGAGGAATGTATATAAACCATGAACTGGGCTAGTCAATGTATGTATTTTCACTTGTGGGTTAAATAAAATATATGACACAATAAACATCTTTTCAAGTTCTCTGCTAATGCATCAATTTTTATTCTAAGAGCATTTTTTGTTGTACTAGAACAAATAAGCACATTTAGGTCCATCTCACTTATGAAAATGCTTGGAGAAACTTGAAATCCTCCAGTACTTCATTTTAGACAATAAAATGTAAATCATGATAATGGTATTTTCCTGGAAACTTCTCAGAAAAGCAATGATTTCCTCTCATCTGGTGACTCAGCTATTATCACAGATGAATTCCCTTAAGCAGTTTGAGGGCAGCTCCTGGAGGACAAGGGCAGATCTCGGCCTATGACAGACTGATCAGGGGGTGGGGGTGAGGGTGGACAGCTTGAAACCTTACAAGCATCAGCAGTGTTGCAAGTTCAGATCTGTGGGTAACAGGGCATGGTCTCAAAAATTAAGCGTGGCTTTTTATCTATTTTTTTTTTAATCTCGCCCACAAATCTACGAAGAGGGGAATTGCGAATCAACATCTCAATCTGCTGCAAGGTGCAGAATAAAAGGAATGAGGGCACTGAATGCAGTGGTGCCAGCACTTAATACAGCACTTGGGATCAGAGGCTGGCTCTATCTGCATAGCTCAACATTCATCGTTCTAGGCCATCCAGAGCAACACAAAGACCCTGTCCTGAAGGAAATACAAACAGATTAGGGCAGAGATTTTCTGGGTATTTTCAGAACAACCGTTTTGCTACTTTTTAATTAAAAAAAAAAAGGTTTATTTATTTTTACTTTTGTGTATAGGTGCTTTGCCTGCATGTAGGTGCCCACAAAGGCCAGAAGAGTAGTTACATATAGTTGTAAATCACCGTGTGATTTGCTCCGAACTAAACCCCCAGTCATCCGTGGGAACACCAAGTGCTCTTAACCACTGAGCCATCTCTCGGGCCCTTCCTTTTTAAATTTTATTTTATTTTAGAGACAGGGAGATCAAGTTGTCCTCAGACTCATAACGTAGCCACAGATGACCCTGAGCATCTGCCTCTCCTGCCTCCACTTCCGGAATTCTGAGCTTACGGGAGGCACCGGCACGTCCAGTCTGTGTTGTGCTGGGAGGAATCGGAGGGCCTCACACGGGCTGGACATGCCAGCTACTGACTGAACCGCATCCCATCCCTCTTTCAGGTCGCTACCATTAGTCAACTATCATGGCACTGGGGGTTTAGTGGATGGACTATAAAGGGATTTAAGGGCTGTTACAAATCATTTAAGTGGCCATCTTGGATCTGGCTGGGATTTAAGCTACATCGTTTAAGGAGGCATTCACTGTTGGCCTTCAGACATTTTGTCTGATCTTTGAAGACTCAGGCCACATGGGAGGCACGGGGGCTTGGGGGCGGGCTGCCTGTAGTCTAGCAGCTCATCTCAGCCTGTGGCTTCCCAGGCCTCACTGGAAACCCTCCTCACTTTCTTTCTCTCTAGCTTCTCACTCAGCTCACCAGGAATCTTCCATCAACACACTCACTGTGCTCCAGCCTGCTCCTGCATGTGGCTATTTACACTTAACTCTCATAACTGCCTGCAATGGAGATACTGTCTCCTCCAGGTTACAGACAAGGAAGTGATTAACTTTCGGCAGGCCACCCTGTTACCAAGTGCCAGAGTTGCAAAGCCATACATTTGCTTTCGGAATCTCTCCTTTGGAAAAAATAAAATAAGCCTCAGGTACCCCAAGCTGGACTCAGGCTCACTAGCTAGCTGAACTGAAGGTTGGCCTTGAACTCCTGATTCTCCACCCTCCACTTTCAAACATTAAGTTTCTGGGTGTGAGCCACCGTGCCCATCCTGTCTGAAGAACCTCTTAACACTGTGAGACAGCCTCTCTAGCCATTTCTTACATGCCTGGGCCTTGATCAAGGCTTATACCTTTTCAGAAGGAGAAGGCAGTCATAAGCACCAATACCCCCTATTTATTGATTGACTGATGAGACCTGGTCTCTCTCTATAGCTCTGGCTGGCCTGGAAAACATTATCTTCTTGATTCCCATTGACTTTTTTTTTTCTTGCAGGTCTAGGAGGAGAAAATTTCCATCTCAGGTAAATTTCTCAACATAGCCTGATAGAAACCATACTCTACCTTTTTAACCTACCTTACTAGTTTTCCTGCCTTCAAATTCTTCTCATTAATGCTTCGCAGGTGTGCAACTATCCAAAGCCTTAGTCTGTACCTATCAATCCGAGGGACGGCACAGGAACGGATCTACCATATAGCCCTGACGTGGAGCACCCCGGAGTATTGCTGTAGCGGACAGGAGCAACGCCCTTACACTCCAGTGTGTTACAGTAGAGTGACAGGTGTAAAACCCAAGGAAACCAGGCAGCGTTACTGTCCCCCAAGATGAAGCTTAGTCTCTTCCAGGACACCCTTTATCCTTCGGCTTTTCTCGTTGGCCTTTAACCTAAGTTTCTGTACTTGTCAGCGTGATAGCAATAAGGTTGTTTTGAACCATCTACCTAAACTGAAGACTCTTTGAGAACAGAGGTTGTACTGTATATTCCTGGCCCAGCATCTTTCACTCAGCAAAGACACATGAAACAACAGTTAATCTTCCAGCTTTTTTTTTTTTTTATGTAGCAAATATTTTCTTGAACTGATAGTATATGTGACACATCAATCTAGACTGGGGGGAGCTGGCATCCTGTAAGGCAGATGGAGAATCTGATTTTATGTGATCCAGCGTCGGAGCATGAATGACAGAAAGAAGTCTAATTCAGAAGACAGTGTTAGGGACTTGAGAGGTATTGTAAACAGAAGGGGGCATAGGCCGACCACTCTGATAAGGTGCTCTTGTTTATTTAAGAGGTGAGGTCTTATGCAGCCCAGGCTGGCCTCAAGATCACTATGTAGCTACGAACGATCTCGAACTCCTAATCCTCCTGCCTCCACATCTCAGGTGCTGGGAACACAGGCATGTGTCACCACACCCCATTTCTCCAGTCCTGGGGATTGAACCCAGAGCCTTGAGCCACTGTTCCAATGGAAAAACTTTCGTGGACTTGGAGGTGGTGGGTGACCTGAGAGAAAAGGATGGCTCTGTCAACGTGAACACGTGCAGAGCTGCCGGCTTAGGCTGTCTGGCTAGGGATTTCCCTCCAGTATTTCACTTATCAAAAATGGTTAAGATTTAGAAAACATGAAAAATATAGTAAAGCCGCATACCAACTACTTAGATTCTATTACAATCGACTTCACCCTCCCATCCTCGATGGCCCCGTTGCCATCTTGTTTGTCCATCCCTCACAAAATAAAACCACCACTAAATCTGGTAAACTAGGTTAAAAAGATAGAGTGAGAGTATGGTTTCTATCAGGCTATGTAGAGAAATTTACCTGAGACAGGAATTTTCTCCTCCTGGACCTGGAAGGAAAAAAAAAAGCTTTTCTTAAGTTAAAATTATTAAAGTATCTTACTTCAATACTCGAGAATACATCTCAATCTCTTTTTTCCCCCCACAATTTCACTTTTCTTTTTGTAAGATAAAGCGGGCACATGGCATTTCATGTTTATTTATTTTGCTTGTGTGTGGGTGCATGCATGCCACTGTGGTCAAAAGGCAACTTTTGGGAGTTGGTTCTCTTACGCTATGATGTGAGTTCCAGGGCTGAACTCAGGTCCCCCGGCTTGACAGCATGTGCCTTTACTTGATATCAATGTTTGGCCAATGCGTTTCTGTTAAGCTAGGGACAGTTATCATCCTCCCAGGGAGATCCTTTATGTCCTGTCCCATCAAGCCCAGTCCCTCTGTCCTAAGGACAAGAGCTGTTGGATTGGTTTCCACCCTAAAGTCCTTAGGGCTGTTCTAGGACCTCATAAAAGCATAACCACACACAGTCCTTTATGTGGTTAAGATTCGTAGAGGCCATTGCCTGTATTTGTAGCCCTACCGTGGCTCTGCATCTTCTGGAAAGGCTGAGGATACCTTGCCGGAAGTTCGGGCTGGAAGGTCAAAACGTCATTGGTCTCCAGGTGGAAAAGGATGAAGTGTGGTGTCCCAAGTTCACTTCCAGAATACTGGGCGCTGGATGGGGGAGGATGGAGCAAGGAATGAGGTCCGTGCCACACGACTTCCAGTCGAGCCTTGGGTGCAGGAGAAAAAGATTTCACTGAAGTGTTACGGCTCTTATAGCCGCTTTAGCTGCAGATGGTGTGGGTAGTTTACCTGCACCTGATCACATTACAGCTGGAACTGGGTTCTGGAACGGAGCCAAGCAGTAGTGGACGCTCAGGTCTCCAAGATGGAGTCAGACATGGCGGAGGCCACACTGCAATGGCCCTGCAGCAACAGCCTGGTCAGCAGTCAAGCCTGGGGTTCCAATGAAGAATTACTCAGGGAGTAGAGGGTCCTTCCTTCCCCAGAGCTACAGCGCAGAATAAACAGCCGGTCTCAGGTGGTCTTTGGTGAAGCAGATGGTGCTCACATGTGTGTTCTCTTTTGTGTGAAACGGGGACTTTTAAACCTTTAACAGTGCGAAGGGATTTGAGGATGAAGATGCGTCGTTGGCTGGGACTTGGTTGCTGGTGGTGCTCTATTTACTTGGCAAAAGATATCAGGTAACAAACTCACATGACCGACCACCGGTAAACACCTTGTGGTTATGTCACCTGCTCCTGAGGTTGGCATGGAAACAAGAAGCGAGCTTTGTCCCACACCTTCTGGTCTCAGGATGAGATTTTAAGTCTCAAGTTTGAGAATCTGGGGTTTGAACAGGCTCCATCTTGGCAGTTTCATGCCTGTTCCCCTGGAGGCAGAGGCACAGTCCACGAGTCCACACCCTACCACAGACACAGCTCCGCTTTTAGCCGAGGGGACATTTAACAATGCCCAGAAACATTTTGGGTTGTCTCAACTGAGAGGTTGCTGCTGGCATGTAGCACCAAGAGACTAGGGTCTTTGGGTGTTGCGATGTGCCCATAGTTCTAATACTTGAAGGGCAGAATCAGGGAGAAGGGAGCCAAGGGGTCAAAGTTAGCCTGAGCTACACCAGACTCTGTCTGAACCTCTCCTTCCACAAAGACGCCAGAGATGCTGTTAAATAATTTATAATGTGCCAAGATTTTTCTTCCACCCCAAGTCACCACCACGACTGTTACCCCTGTCACGGATGTCACCACAACGAATTATCCAGTTCTGTCCATGGTGCTGAGATTGAAAATCACAGGTGTGAGGTATTACCAGCATCTTCACACCCTTCACACCCGCCAGGTGATATTGCCAGCCATTGTTTATTAAATGTGGCTCTTTAACTAATTTTAGGCTTTTTTTTTAAATTAAATTAAAATATTTTAACCCTGACCTGTTTTAAATTTTTTGGCAGTTCTGAGGATCAAACCCAAGGCCCTGTGCATTCTGGGCAAGTGTTCTGCCTCTGAAATACATCTCCAGACCCCAAATACATTTTCTTTAATAGGAAAATTTATTCAGCAGTCACAAGCACATGCTGAAAAAGATTTGGGTATGGCTCTAACCTGGGGACCTTGTAGCCTATTGATGCAAACATCCTGAAAAGCTTAGGCTCTGCCGTTCTTGGTCTTTGCAGATAGGGAGAAACAAGATTAGAAATGTTCATCTTGTTTTTCTTTTCTTTTTTCAATAGTAACAGAAGTGGCCACTTGTTCAAGAGAAGGCTCTGGGTGTCACCTAGGTTTTTTTTGTTGTTGTTCCCTTCTGGAACAATATTCCAAGAACAGAAAGCTAGTTGGAGAGTGGGTAAAAAGGGGAGGCACTTAGAAATAGGCTGTTGCACTTTCAAGCAAAAGTTATCCACTGCTACAATATAGAGAAAATGAGATTTATAGGGATGTGTTGGAGTTAAGTTACATTAAGTGTCTCATAAATATAACAACTACTGTTTTGAGCCGTTTGATAGCTTTCCCTGTACCAAGATTGCCTCCAGGCTAAGTTTCTTTTCTCAGTGAGAGACGTGATTAGCGTTCAAATAGCTGCCAGCCTCCTTAGAAAGGACAGAGCAGGGAGCTGCTCTCCAAGCCCAGCTGTTTCCAGTGAGCCAGCCTGATGACTCAGTAGAGGAAGATGTTTGTATTCAAGCCTCAGGCCCCGTGTGATAGGAGGAGAGGACCGACTCCTGCAAACAGATGCATGACCCCTGGGCAAAATACATTTTAAAAATTCTAGATTTTGAAAGACTGCAACCCAGATAATAATCAATGACATTTTCTAAACTTCCGGAGGGTTCTCTCAGCCCCACCCCGCCCCAATGCCTGTTTCCCGCCACATAAGACTGCCTGCCTAGAACCCAAGATCTCATGTGAGTGTGTGAGAGGAAGGATGTTGGGAATAGAAGTGAGAATGGCACACTGTGGAAATCCACAAACTTTAATTGCTCAGAAGACATGCTCCTGAAATAGAGCGTATGGAGAAGAGGGATGGCGGGGAGTAGGAGAGGAAAGGGGAGGGAGAATGAGGGGGAGGTGGATGGAAGAATGAGGAGGGGGGAGGCAGTGGGGAGCAGTTGCCTCAGCTACCCTGATTGACAAGAATAGCATAGGTCATTAATTGACCTTTGTCCATACGTGTTACACATCCAAGTATGACCGATAATCAGGAACTAAGTATTCCCCATCGATTTGTAAATTAAGAGCTTTTCTATGTCCCCCCTAGCTCCTGGAGAATGACAGGAGATCTATTATTTTTATTTATAATAGCTTCAAGCACTAGAGCTGGGCAGATACTATGCTACTCTAACCCGACTATGCTGGCCCGGACTTCTTCCTAGGTAAGTGACCTGTTATCTACTATCTTAGTCCCTCTCTGGTACATTCTTGTTCATCTGGGTCTTCATGGTGACTCCTGGTTCCCACCTCACACCCTCTCTATCTCTCCAGGCCCCAGAAGCCTCCTTTACAGATACTGTCTAGCTATTGGCTGCTCAGCTCTTTATTTAACCAATCAGAAGGTGATAGAGTACAATGTTTAAAACATACCGAGACAGAAGATGCTTCATAATAATGACAATGCCAAAGTCCAGACTGCAACCAGATCTCTGGGTACAGATCCGCATTTGAATACACATTGTGCAAAACATCCTCCAACATCAATTATTACTGTAATGACGTCATTTGTCTTCAAGATACTAAGCTGAAAAGGTTAAAGGTTAAAATAAAGTCGTGAGGCGTAAGACTCCAGGGAGCATGACTGCTGTCCAGCATGCCTGATGGGAGTTTATTTGAAGACCGAATTCATTTGTTTATACTTTTAACACACGTATGAATCACAGTATCTCATGAAGATGCAAAAATCTACTTAAAACAATCTAGGCATACAATTGGCATTTTAAAAAGATTTATTGATGTGTGTGAGCATACATGTGCGTGTGGATACATGCACCTGTACTTACACACAGGGGCCAGAGGAGGCTCCTCTTTGGTCATCGCTTTAAGGCAGGGTCTCTCGTTGAACCCAGGCTTATGTTTTCAGTGGTCTTTTTGTCTCTTCCTCAGAGCTAGGATAACAGATGTATACACAATTCCTGACTACTCGTGTGGGTGCTGGGATCTGAACTCTGGCCTTGACAGTTGTGTAAGAAGCTCTCTAAACCACCGGGCTGTCGACTCAGGCTCATGGTCGGCATTTTCAAAAAAAGAACCTTTATCCTTTCCGGGTATAACGTATATACCGGAGGCAAAAGGGCAAGGAGCAAAGAACAGAGCTGCCCAGTCACAAGCAGCCTGGCTGCCTGCTCACACACACCCTCCTGAGCCAGTACAGTGTGTGACATGCTCTCCCAAACACCGAGCACTCACTAGCTCACTAACAACTTCACTAACTCAGAACACCCCAAGCCGTGCCGTATTCTGATAACCCATAACACACCACACCCACAGGCTCTGTTAGGAAAAGCTGTATTCCTGCCTTCCTGAGAGACAGAATTTCTCAAAAAAAATCAACAGGCCTCCAGCCAGAATTACTGGCAGAGTTACAGTTGAAACTCCGCCCTTTCTTAACGTCCAGTTTAAAACAAAACACAAAGCAACAGACTATGTTAGGTGTGGCATCAGAGACTGCCAGGGTGTTAGCGAGAGGCTGTCATTGTGTCACGGTGGAAAGGCAGAAGGTGGGTGCCTGGCAGTGCTCCTCATCACGGAAATCTGAACACATCTCTCCCTGTCACCGGCTTCTCCCCTCCGAGGTCCTAACTCACCCTGGCCGGAAGTGTCATGACCACTCCATGCCTGCCGGAGGGGCATCTGTGGATTACGCACATTCACAACTTGACCATTCACCAGCTGTACACTTTTGTTTTTTAATTTAAAGCATTTGTTTGTGAAGCAATGCATTTCGTCAGAGTTACTTATGCAAGGATGGGTATGGTGTTATTTAGAAAAGCGGGGACAACTTCTTAGTGCCTCTACCACTGACGAAGCATGTTTCTGTTCCCCAGACAGTGACTGTACCTTCTAAGGGAGGGGTGGCACTCCTGCCCTCCAGAGGTGGTTGTAAGTCCTCAGGGGAGTGGGAGATGTCACAGACAATGCTCTCCATTGGCTTCCTGTGGTGTCTGTGAGAGAGGAGGGTCGCTGCGTGTGCTGTGGCCTGAACAGCCGTCTGGATCCGAGCAAGAATAAAGAAGATTAATATCAGCATGTGACCCCACTCACGCAACTACACATGAGCACTCCTCTCTCACACACGGAAGAGGAAAAGAAAATTACAAATGTAGCAGCGGCTGTAATCTGGGCCTTAAAAGATTGCCTCCTTCCTTCTCTCTGCCTTCAAACTAAGCGCACCGGTTCAGAATGCTTAAACACAGAAATCCAATACAAATTCATTACCGAGGACAAGCTCTCCCACAGAGCTCAACACAAAGGGTTTGAAGTGTGCTGATGGAGCCACATCAGTCACCACCACAGGCTGGCAGCAGCTGGAGCAGGCAGAGGTGAGAAGCTGAAGGTTCTGGATGTGTTTGTCCGTTACGCACACGGCAAACACAGCAGAGCAAAACACACAGAGATGGCGTGTGCGAAGGGCCAAGCGTAAGCGCACTGGCATGCTCCTTTTGTGATGGCTTTTTGCCCACTGCCTAGCCACTGTGTGAGGGCAGACAACTGCACGCAGAGGCAGGGTCACAGTTCTGTTCCCCAAAGAAAAGACTTCGTGTGGGTTTTAGTGAAAAAGATATCTACAAAATGCTGTTCACCACCTCGACATTTAACCTGCATTGGATACTTCTAAACGGATCAACAGACTTGATGTCTCAACAAACAAACAAGCAAACACCTCAAACAGCCTTCAGTTCACTGAAGATTTGTAACAACAGGACTGGGCTGCTGGAGAGATGCTTCAGTGGTGAAGAGTGCTTGCATGCCTGGAAATCAGGATGTAGACGAGGCTGGCCTCGAACTCACAGAGATTCACCTTCCTCTGTCTTTTGAGTGCTAAGATAAAAGATGTGTGCCATCACGCCTGGATCGTTAGAACCTCCCACTGTGGGCTTCCTACTTCATATCTCTCCCTCCATAACTGACATGACAACGTGCTTCAGCCTTCCAGACAGACCTTCAGCTAGTAAATCTCAGTGTCAGCCAAGCTCCCTCTCTCCGCCACCTCCAAGGAGCACAGGTGCCACACTGTCACTCTGCCTCTCCGCCTGTTGGCGAGGCATCCCACCCACTCCTTTCTCGGTTTGCCTTGGGAAATATTAAGGGGCACAGAAGCTGGCAATGTCAATCACGGGCCAAGCAGAGGCTCTCAAATGACTGTTTCTTTCTCCTTCTGTTTTGGCAGCTATGTAAAATTCTTAGGCAGGTTTCGGAGAAGCTGTGTAAGAGCTGAGGCAGGCATGAGTCATTCTCGGGACTCCAGATGCATGGAAGGAACTTGCCTTCCATCTTCCCTTTTCAAAAGCGATTCTACGTCAATGCAACTGCTTCTGAAAGCAACTTCCAGTCTGGTATGGCCAAAAGAACAATCAGTGTCCCTGCCTGGTTGGGGACATTTTTGGTCTCTACTGATATGAAATATTTCCTCTTCTGTATGTTGTCATTTCCTCTTTTAGCTACATTAACTTCCTCTTTAATTTCCATGGCACATAACCCCTCCCTAACTCTCATTCTCAAGTCCAAACACTGAGAATGAAAACCATAGAGCGACAAAGCCACTCTGCCCCGTTAGAAGGCTCTGCATGGGCTGTCATATGTGCTCTGGGCGTCAGATCACATACCGGCGCAGAGTTCTGAAAGAAATTATGGGCATCTGTTACAGAGAGTTCCTTGCAGTCTTGACATCTGCAGACACGCATGCATCCACTCTAAGGTCGGAATCTTTCCCCCTCTTTTTCATGATTCTGCTGATCTGCTGTTGGTTTGCAGGGAGCTGCTTCCCCTCCCTCCCCACCCCCGTGGCCACACTTCCTTTGCTGAGAACTCTGCCTTGCTTCCAAGTCTAACAATGTTTCTGTGAGGAAGAGTCTTGACATCTGAGATGTGACCAGATCCTCCCCTCGCTAGGACCTTAAGCCTTCCCTATGAAGCCATTAAACAATTTCCTAGAAATATGAGTGCTGGCTTTCTTACCTCCCATCCCTACTGTCAATCTCCCCAATGAGAAGTCTGAAAAATATTAAAAGTATGAAAATAGGGACTGTTTGGGATGGCTTGATGAGGAAGGGCACTCGCCATGAAAGCCTTGCATCTAGATTAGTTCAATGGAAGTCACTTAAGGATGGAAGGACAGACAGATTCCATAGAGTTGCCCCCGATCTCTATATGTACCATGACACACATCCCTCCCTGCCTTAAATCATGCACAAGCACATAGCTCACAATAAAAAATAGTCATGGACCACATGATGTTATTCTGGCAAATTGTGATGAAGAAACTGTACCCATCTTGGTGTGTGTGTGATGCAGAGATGTTCACGTGATATTGGACGTTATCTAAAGATTCATTTTGAATTATTCCCTTGGCAAGCCCAAGGGAATAGGACTCAGAAATCTGATTTGTGATTCAAATAAACCATTATATCATTGTTGCCTTAATCAGTTAAGAAGATATTTTTAATGAAACAGATGCCAAGCTGAAGCCTTTCTGGATAATGCTGTCTACCCTATTTTTACACCAGCTCAGCTGCTTTGATTACACAAATTGCCCATTTTCGGCAGGATATGATATTGTTTTCTATAATTAAAATATCATGCAAAGACTTGCAAGATGGCTCAGCAGGTAGGTGTACCTGCTGCCAAGCTGCATGACAGGAGCTCAGTCCTTGGGACATGCATGGTAGGAGGAGAGACACAGAATCTAAAGCTTCAGCCCTGACCTCCACCGTTGCACCCTTCCCTTCCTTGGAAGCAGGGCAGAGTTCTCGGCAAAGGAAGCATGCCCCAGTGAGCCGCTCCCTGCGAGCCAACAGCAGATCAGCAGAATCATGAAAAAGATACGAGAGAGGAAAAGATTCTGTCCTTAGAGTGGATGCATGCATGTCTGCAGATGTCAAGACTGTAAGGAACTCTGTAACAGATGCCCATAATTTCTTTCAGAACTCTGGGCCGGTATGTGACCTGACACATAAAGAAATAAACGTAATAAAATATTTAAATGTCATATAATAGTGATATAAATACCCTGTAAGCCGGGTGTGGTGGCACATGCCTGTGATCCTAGAACTCTGAGAGGCAGAGGCAGGCGAATCTCTGTGAGTTTGAGGCCAGCCTGGTCTAAAAAGTGAGCCCAGGACAGCCAAAGCTACACAGAGAAACCCTGTCTCAAAAAGCCAAAAACAACAACAAACAAACAAACAAACATTATGTAATGTTAGTGCTGTAAATTTTCTGTGTTGAAATAGCTTCAGAAAGGGTTCTTCGAGGCCAATATATACTCGGCAGGTGTATGAAAGGTTTGTACTTCGCTGAGCTGCCTACAGAGGGCCACAAGGATAGAGAAACACAGTTCTGGTCAAAACACAATTTGGTAATATATCTATTTATATTGATATATATTTGTAATACATATGTAATTTTACATATGTTGATATATCAATATATGGGCAGGTGATATGGCTTAGGGGGTATGGACTCTTGCCACCAAGCTGGATGACCTGAATTTGATCCCAGGACCTGCCCTTGAGTTCTTTGCTTCGTTTCCCTTCTTGATGGACTGTAACTGGTAAGATAAATAAACTTTTTCCTCCTCAAGTTCCTTTTGGGCAGAATGTTTTATCAACAACAGGAAGGCAAAAGGCAAACTAAGACACAGGGAGAGAAGTCAAAAGGGGGAGATGGGAGCAGAAGTAGGCGGGCACTTGGTGGTGAGTGCTGACAAATACGGGATGTACTTCACAGAACAATTTCCTACAAAACTCATCACTGGGCGTGATAATGTTCACAAAAATGCTAAATGGGGCTAGGAATGTAGCTTAGGTGGTAGAGTGCTTGCCTTGCATCCACGAAGCCCTGGGTTCATTCCCACCACTCCATAAAGGTGTAGTTAGTGCAGCAGTTGGGAGATAGAGTTCTAGGCTGGCTGGTTGAATTTAACTGTTCCAGGTCAAACTCCTATCCCAGCTAATTTATTCAATCTGGCTTCTCCCTTGACCCCTGAATTGTTCTGCCTCAAACTAACTTTAGCAATCTGCTCTAACCTTCTTGCTTCTTCTCATTCTCTGGCTTATTCATTCTTCACCTGAGTTCTCTCTCTCTGCAATTTGTCTCTCTATTACTGTCCTGGTATAACTGTGTTCTCTGTCTCTCTCTCTCTCTCTCTCTCTCTCTCTCTCTCTCTGCATTGCCCTTTAAGTAGCTTCCCTTTCCTCTCTCTTCTCATGAGAGTTGGACATATCATATTCTGCCAATTCTTCTCTGATTTGTCAGTTTTTCTGCCACTCCATTAGACATCACTTTCAAACATGGGCGCTTCCTTACAAGCTACCTTTACCTTCATTGTTTGGGATTAAAGGCATGTACCACCATGCCTAGACCTAAGTTTTTCTTTACCTGAAATTTGTTCTATCCCAGGCTGGCCTTGAACTCAGATCTACTTGTCTCTGTCTCCTGGATTAAAGGTGTGTCTGTATTCCAGCCAGTTCACACAGACCTAGAAACTCTTTGGATATAACCTTTTTGCCAGAGCAGCCATGTTCTGAATTAAAATTCCTCTATATCAAACTCCTCTGATTTGCCTAATCACCCCTCCCATTAAATCCTAGGTGGCTGAATATTTATTATTGATTTATCTTTTAGTTAAACAGTGGTTATTCCTAAACTGGCTGTATACCCAAATCACCACACAGTGACTAGGATTTATTTAGTTAACCTAGAGCACAATGCTGGGCAATAGTTACTCCATCCTAAACCTCCAAGCCCATGTAGTTTTCTCCCATTCAGATTTCCCACATTATACTTGTTTTTAGTCATATCTTAGGGCTGGTTCATCTCTCCTCATGGTTCCAAGTCTTCTCCTGCCATTCTCTGCTCTCCGACTCCTCCCACTCGCTTTCTTCTCCTCCCCTCTGGACCAGGATGTCCCACCCTATTCTCTCCATTGCTCAGCATTGGCTGGTTGTTTTATTGACAATACAGAGAACAAAATAGTGGCATGTTTACGCAAACTTGAGACAAGTGATGCTTAGAATAAACATCACAATGCAGTGTCTGGATTGAAACCAGATAGTGGTGTAGAGAAATCAGCATTTGAATGAACAAGGGTAAATTATATACATTTCACAAGATTATACCGACAGTGGAGTTTTTCTATTATCTGTTTCATAGTTTTGTCATGTAGTTAGAATCACAGTGTGAATGTCTGATTTAAGACTGGCTTTTTTCATTTAGCAGTATACATTTAGGGACCCTTAGCTTGGCAGCTCTTTTCCTTTTTCATCATAGAGGGCTATAGCAACACACCTTGGTTATGTCCAAAATTTGTCAATTACAAATATAGCTGCTACAAACATTTGTGGGCAGGATGTAAACTTCCCCTCCTTTGGGAACTATCAAGGGATGTATGTGTTCACCGAATCACATGCCGAAAGTGTTGTTGTGGTGGTGGTGGTGGTGTGTGTTTTATTTTAGAAATTTCCAAAATATCAAAGGCTTCTTGTTGCTTTTCATCTTTGTTTTGGTCATTCTACTAGATCATTGCGGCTTTAATGTACACTTTTCTAATGCCATATGATATCAATTGCCTTTTGACATGCTCTTTTGCCATAAGTATGTCTTTTAAAAAAATTATTTAAAAGACAAATTAAAAAAATTTTTTTGGTGTTTTGGGACAGCTTACATGTGTAAGCTCCGGCTGACCTCAAACTTGTGATCCTCCTGCCTCAGCTTCTCAAGTATTGTGATAACAGGTTTGCACCATAATCTTTTCTAGTGAAGTAGCTGTTTAGATTTTTTTCTTAGCTTTAAAAATATATTGATACTGGGTATGGTGGCTCACACTTTATCCCAGAACTTGTAGGGCCGAGGCAGGAGAATTATTGTGCACTGAAAGCTAGTATGGACTATGGAGTGAGACTCCAGAGTCTCAGAAAACAAAAACAGTGGGGTGTGGTGTATGTGATGTGATGATGCCCGTGGGAGGTAGAAGCAGGCAGATCTCTGTGAGTTCAAGACCCGTCTGTTTAACATAGGGCCAGAGCTATGTAGAGAGAACTTGTCTAAAAACCAAACAAACCAAGCCAACCAACCAACCAAAACAAACAAAAGCAACAAAAAGGAGTTTCCTGATTATTGAATTTTAAAAGTTCTCCACATATTTTAAATAAAGGTTCTTTATGCAGTGTTTCTCAAAAGGTCATTCTCCTTTTTTTTTTTAGAAAGATTCTTTTTGTGAAAAGATTTCCCTGTATAGCCCAGGATAGCCTGGAATACGTGTTCCTCTTGTCTTAGTTTCCTGAGTGCTGGGATTACAAATGTATATGACCAGGCGTGGCTAATTTTCAGTTTTTTAACAAAGCTTTCTGCAGAACAGAAATATGTCATTTCAAGAAAGTCCAGGTTGCCAATATCCTTCATGCTTTGGGTGTGGCTTCTTGAAGGGCATTGCCAGTCCAAGATTGCCTACATTTCTTTATGTTTTCTCCTAGTTTCGTGGTTTCTGAAGGGCATAAAGGTTTTGTGTTCTTCTGTGTTTGTCTGTGAGTGTAGAGTTGTTGGAAAGCTGACCCTTTCTCCGTAGAATTGCTTTGGCTCCTTTGTCCAAGGTCAGTTGACTGCATTTGTGAGAATAGCTCTCTGGGGGTGCTCTCTCTCAGGTTTTTTGTTTGTTTGTTTGTTTGTTTGTTTTTGTTTTTTTTTCTATTTTACCATTTTTCTGCCGAGATCATGCAGCTTTAGAACATGCTTGTGACAAGAGATTGGCGGGAGTGAAAGAATTCACATGTCAGAGCAGAATGGGAAAAGGCCAATGTATTTGGCATAAGGAACCATGAGCTTCTGAGCTCCTAAGTGAGTTCTTACCCTGCAACTTCTGCTATGTTAATGCGATCAGTCTGATCTAATGTATGCAGCTGACTGGGCCTGGCAGCAGCTCAGTGGTGCAGGGCTGTTTGCCTTGGATCTGTGATGCTGTCAAGTCCTGCTGCTGGTGGTTTGGGCAGAAAAGAGCCACTATTTCCTCTCTTAAAATTATATTACAATTATTTATTTATTTATTCACTACTGTGCGTGCGAGTATGCAACAAAGCACACAAGTGAAGGTCAGAGGACAAGTTTGTAAACTCAGATTTTCAGGTTTGGCAGCAAGTTCCTTGACCTATTGATCCATAAACCAACCCTACTGATTTCTTTTATGGTATTATTATGAATGCTTCCTGGACCAAGTTTGCACCATGAAACTTCTCAGATGGGACATGTTCCCCTCTGGTCTCTCAGTCATGTGTGTCCTTCTCTTCACAATTCTTTTACTCAAAGAAATGTCATCTACCTGTTTCTAAACTTTTTTTTCCCTCTTCTGATTTCCAAGGATTCTTTCTTTACCCCAGAGATGCCCAATAAAATCCATAAACTCGAATTTCCCCTCCTCTTCTGCTCTCTGCATCATTCCAAGAGAGGCATTTCATTTGTCACTCTGCAGAAATACATTTGGATGCAGTTAATGTAGAAAGTTACTAGGCAACACATCACTCCAGCTCAGAAGTTGTGTTTACCAGATTCTGATTGATATTTAGTGAACGAGTTTTGGCTGAAGAGAGGAACCATAACAGTATAAAGAAGCAGAAGCAGGACACCTCTTGAGCTTGTTTCATCTAGAATATTGTTCTTTATGCTTATCACAGGACCTGGCTGTGGGTGGCTAGTAAAAGACAATGAAGAAAGAGAGGAAGGGAGGGAAGAAAGGGTAGAGGGAAAAGATAAAAGAAAGCAGACATAAATAAGATTTAGAGATGGCTCAGTGGTTAAGAGCACTAACTGCACTTCCAAAGGACCTGGGTTCAATTCTCAGCAACCACATGGCAGCTCACAACTGTCTATAACTCCAGTCCCATGTATTCTGACACCTTCAGGCCAACACACAGAGAATTAAATTAAATAAATTATAAAAAAAATAAAATTTCTATCTCAATTTCTGCATCCTCTCAGGAGGAACAGGCCTATCAGTGCAGCCCAAGGAAAGATCAAACAGCACGAAGGGAAGTAAAGAGACTGCCCTGGGGACTGAGCAAGCCTGGGGCATCATGTGGCGAGAGTCAGAAGACTGAGGATTTGGTCAAGCCTGGAGGAAGCCCTGTCATCTGTGATGGATGGAAACAGAAGCTGTTCGAAGTTATTTCAACAAAGTTTATGGCTATCTGTGAAATGTTCCTCCTTTAATAGGCTTTCCCCTCAAACTTTAAATGTAAGTTGGACTTACTCTCTTGCTTCTGATGGGTGGCAAGTGGTACTGGCCTGCTTGCCATGTTGGTCAACCTTTTTAGAAAAAGGGCCTCCAGGTTGACTGCAGCCCAGGGCAGTGTCTGCCTCTGTGTCATAAGAAAACCTGAGCCAGAACCACCCACACAAGCCACGTTTGGGCCCCTGACCCACAGAATGGGGAGCTAAGTGTTTATTGCTGACTCAGACAACTAGTTCTAGCTGTATTGTTATTATACATGAAGAGACAGCTAACATGCTGTCCTGGACTTCGTCTTCATCACTCTGCTGTGCTGCCTTTGCTGTGGATTATTAAAGTTCCCGCCCTGCTGAGGGACTGAAGACAGATCCTAAGGAAGAAATGTGAGGACAGGGTGCTAATCTTTACCTTCACAGCAGCTCGCCAGCACTTTAGTCCAAACCTCATGACTCTCTTGTCTCTCTCTGTTTTTCTCCCATTCCCGACCTTCCTCTTTCTCTCCCTTTCCCTAACCTTCCTTCTTTCCTCCCTGTTTAGTTTCCCTTTCTATTCTTTTCTCATTCTGTTTCATTACCATACACTTTTACTTGTGTGCCTAACTTCCCCTGTTATTTCCTCTGATCAGAGAGCCTGCTTTCTTTCAAGCTTCAGGTAAAGTCACCACAGACGCCACACTGAGCTTCCTGCAGCTGCTGCTGTGGCAGAGATGTTGAATCAGAACTCTGGTCTTGTAGAGATGCATCATGAACCTGGACCAGCCCTCCTTGCTCCTTGTCACTTATGGAGATGAAGGTTGTTTTATTATTACACTTATTTTTATAAGTTCTTGTTTATTTCTAATCAAGTCTGTTTTAAGATAAAGAAGTGTGGGGATCAGGAACCGGGAGAAGGAGACTGAGCGGCGACAGAACCCCCACAGAATCCTGGCAATCAGACCTGGGGAGACCAGACTCAAGGTGCAGGTCTAACTTTATTGTGTAGTGAAACAGCCTTTGTATGATTGAAGGGTCAGTCAGATTGACTCATGCTAGCCTCAAACACCCGTAACAGTCCATCAGGTTGGTGTGACTATAAGGAATGTGGGGTGTGGGGGCAAGGTCACCCCAGGAGACTTCCCTAAAGAAGGGGGAAGCAGTCACCAGCCTAGCCTTGGATCCATTTTGAGACTTCACTACTGTGCTAGGAGTCCCTAGCGGATAAACACTATGTGCAGTGGGTCAGGATCTTTCGAGAAGTTATAGGAGTTGATGACGCTTCATTTACCATTCTCTATGGGTCTCAATCAAGCTTATCTTGACACTCTCTGCAAAGAAAGAAAGATGTGGTTATCTTTATAATAAGAAATAACACAGATGTGGGTTATTATAGGTATGCATTTTCTATCAGCTCCGATTCACAGGTAGAGATTTCTTCTCTCTCTTCCTTCCTTCCTTCCTTCCTTTCTTTCTTTCTTTCTTTCTTTCTTTCTTTCTTTCTTTCTTTCTTTCTTTCCCTTCCTTCCTTCCTTCCTTCCTTCCTTCCTTCCTTCCTTCCTTCCTTCCTTCCTTCCTTTCTCTTTCTTTCTTTCTTTCTTTCTTTCTTTCCTTCCTTCCTTCCTCTTTCTTTCTCTCTCTCTCTCTCTCTCTCTCTCTCTCTCTCTCTCTTTCTTTCTTGGTGATTTAGTTACTTGCCAAGTGGCCATGGCTAGTGTTATGAGTGAATCTGAAATGTCTCTCATAGGTTGGTGTTTGAATGCTTGTTCTGCAGGCAGCAGACATTCTAGATATTTTGGGGTTGGGACCTGACGGAGGCGGTAGATGGGCCACTGGAAGGCCAGTACTTGGAAGGGTCTTATCCCTGGCTACTCCTGGTTCCCATCTCTACTTCTACTGTGACTGGAGCGGCTGTCCTCTGTCACATGCTCACAACTCTGACAATGTCCTGCTCAACTGCACAATACAGAGAGACTGTTGACCAAATGCTTAGAAACACAAGCCCAAATAAGTACTCACCTTACGTTGTTCTTGCCATGCATTTAGTCACACCCGTGTAAAAATAACAAAACTGGGACCAGATGGTGGTGGCGCATGCCTTTAGTCCTAGCACTCGAGAGGCAGATGGATCTCTGAAGTCCAGTCTGGTCTACAGAGCTGGTTCCAGGACAGCCAGGGTTACACAAAGAAACCCTGTCTTGAAAAACAAAACCATCCAAACAAAATGGAATCGGTACGAGGAAAGTGGGGTTGCTATGAGAAAACCTGACCATACGGTTCTTCAGCCATTGGAAACAGTGTGTGGCAAGAGTTTGTAGACTGAGCTGGAGAAGCCCTACTGTGCAGACAAAGCCAAGTGGGCATTCTATTGAGTGTTCAAAAGAACAGGAGGGTAACAGCCAGGTCATCATGGCTAGCCATACATATGATGAAGGATTAAGACCTGGAATATACAAATAATTAAAAAACTAAACAAGACGCCTTTAATCCCAGCACTTGGGAGGCAGAGGCAGGTGGATCTCTGTGAGTTCTAGGCCAATCTGGTCTGCAAAGCGAATCCAGGCTACACAGAGAAACCCTGTATTGTAAAACAAAACCAAAAAAACAAACAAACAAGAAGCTAAACAACCCGAGCAATAAATAGGATGAAAGGTGAGATGAGAATGGCCAACACCCCTATGAAATATGGTCAGCTTAACCAGCCATCCGAAATAGGCAAACCAAAACTACAGCGAGATCCCATCTTTCCCCAGTCAGAGTGGCAGTCATAAAAAAAAAATTAGAAATATTGGTGAGGGCATGGACAAAAGAGAACTTTGATACACTGCTAGTGGGAAGGTAAATTGATCCAGCCAATTTGTCCGGTCAGTATGGAGTATTTCAAAAAGGAAAAGAAAAAGAACAGTATATAGCTATGAAGATAACGCCTCAATGGAGAGACCACAGGGTGTTGGAGATCCAGGAATGTCGAATGTTGCACTGTGCACAGCTGGAAAAGCAGCTGACAGCTGAAGCCTTAGCCAGGCAG
Organism: Psammomys obesus; assembly: GCF_907164565.1. Taxonomy (NCBI): domain Eukaryota; kingdom Metazoa; phylum Chordata; class Mammalia; order Rodentia; family Muridae; genus Psammomys; species Psammomys obesus. Next base: position 15,017,345 of record NW_026596069.1, read on the forward strand.
GCCCTTGGGCCATAGCTGCAGCAGTCTCTCAATGCCTGAGCATCTCCACCCAGGAAACGGCTTTTGCATGTCGCCTTCTGTGAGCAGGGCCATCCTGGAAACACTCTTCTTTAAAAAGAAAAAACAAAAAAAAAAAATCAGATGAGTCTGTGAAGTTTTTCTTTAAAAAAAAAAAAAATTAAAGCTTTCGCACAAGTACATATTGTATGCTAAGCATATTCCTATCTTCCCAAGCTTCCTATGTCTCCCTCCCCTCCTCTCTTGTTAGTCTCTTTTGCCCTCCTAAACAGCTTCATTCCCCTTTCGTATCATATAGATGTACATGACCCTGTCTCAACAAACAAACAAAGTGTTTGGGAACTGTCAAGGTAGGAATGTGTTTTGCATTTTGAGATGCCCTGGGCCTTTTGTGGCTAGAACAGGATGCTGTGGTCCGAACCTGGAATATTTACTTTGTGCTTTTGTTTTCAATGTTCTCCAGCTGGGGGAGGCTGTTTTGGAAGGTTCTAGAAACTTTGGAAGGTGGAGGAGGAAGAGGAAGCAGGCCTTAGGGCTGGGTCTTTGAGGGCATATTATCTCTGTCTACTTCTTGTTTCTTTGTCTTCTGGTCAGCTGTGATATGAGCTATTTTGTCTGGCTCTGCTCCACTCGATGCTCTGTGGCGGGCTCCTCAGTAACTGAGACCGGCATTAAAATCACACCTTTCTCACCGAGCTCCTCCTCAGAGCAGTTCTGGACAGGGAAGCAGCGAGGGATCCTCACCCCATGCCCAATAATGAAACTGATGAATTTCAAGGCACACCTGATGGATTCACTTACCATCATCTGTTGGTGTCCTGACTGCAGTCTGGTAGTAGTACAGGCTAGCCTGAAGGATGACAGAGGCAGCAGAGATAAGGATGTCTGCAGATCACTGATCTCAATTATGTTTTTAAATTTTATGTCTATGGGTATTTTTTCCTGTGTGCATGTCTGTGCACCACTTGTTTTCTTGGTGCCTGAAGAATCCAGAAAGAGGGTGTCAGATCCTTTGGAACTGGAGTTAGAGATGTTTCTGAACTGCCATGCAGGTTCTGGGAATTGAACTTTAGTCCTCTGGAAGAACAGTCTTAATCATTGAGCTATCTGTGCAGCCCTGTATTTAGCTTGTAAAGACATTACTTTATTTTCTTCCTTTGAGACACAGTCTCCTGTGGCCCAGGTTGGCCTCCAATTCATTACGTAGCTGAAGATGATCTTGAACTCCTGATTTTCCTGCTCCACATCTCCAGTGCTGACAGTATGGTATGTGCCACCATGCCTAGGAGTTATTACTTTTTAATTGGCAAATAAAAGTTACATTAATTTGTCCTATGTTGGGGACACATGAACCATGTGACTGGGGGTGGGGAGAACTGGCCTGGAGCTAGAGTGAGGTCAAGACCTGTCTAATCCCCAAAAATCTCATTCTTGAGCAGGAGTAAGGATCACCCCCTCCCTGTTCTGGGCCCGCACGTCCCAGTGCATGTAGTCTTGTGACCCCCTACTACCGACATCCTCGACGTAGTCACGTAGCCTGGTGACAAGGACGTGCCCAGCCAGCACCTGGCACTCCACTCCATTCAAATGAAGCATTCCCAGCACCTCAGCCCCAGCCACTGATGTACACTCACTCAAAAATCCCCACCCATTTGGCCAAGGTTTATATAGCCCATACCCCCCCAATAAAGAGTTGCCTCATGGGAAGACCCGTGTCACTGAAAGGGCTGTACTGGAAGACCCCCACCCTTCCCCACCCACACTCATTGTGGAATTGGGATCCTGCTGACCCACCTGTCCAGCTAAGCTGTATGCATTGGTACCTGGATGCCCCAAAGGGAAGAAGCAGCCCCGGAAGAACATTGAGTAACATGATGTTTTAATATGTTTATACATCGTCCAATGATTAATTCAAGCAATTTAACATATGGATTAAATCAAAGGTTAATATATATATTTTATTTTTGGCAGGTTACATTGCTGAGGAAATGTTAAAGTTTACTCTTTTCCCTTTGGTGTGGGGAAGAGGGGGGATAAGTGGCAAGGTGACATGCTGGATCTAGGAGTGAGAGAGAACACCTGGATCTGGCCAAGAGAACACTCTTGAGGCTCTACCGTAATTATAAGCAGAGCTGGACCGTAAAGATGGCATGCTTGTGGCCACTCAGCGTCTGATGGAGGAGTCCTGGAAGAATTAGTTGTTACTTTAGGAATAGGAGGTGCCAGTGCTCTCATTACAGCGAGTGTGAAGTGACGAGGGCTAGTCAGCATGAGGCTTCAAAATGTGGCCCGACAAGTAATTGCCCAGCAGCCTCCGTGTAGCAGGCAGCAGCGGCGTGAAGATGCTTCACATTTCCCCTTTGCATTTACTGAGTTGTGGGCATTATTAGGGACCATTACATTTTTCAAGTAACCTCCAGTCGATTTTCAACTGCATATCGGTGTGTTATGGTGTAACTCTACGGCAGTATTCACGGGATTTACAACAAACCTTCTAGCTCCGTATAGTTATGCCCAGTGTGACCGTTAGCTTTAATTGTCAGCTTGATGCAGCCTGGAATTATAATTAATTGGTATAAGAAGCGCCAGCCCATCGTGCGCAGGACCATCCCCTAGGCAAGGGGTCCTGAACTGTGTAAGAGTAGAGAAAGTGATCTGAGAACCACCAAACAGGCAAATAGCACGGATGCATCCATTTCCCTTTGCTCTTTGACTGTGGGTACAGTCTATCAGCCACTTCAAGTACTTGCCACTGTGATTTCCCTGCTGTGTTAGTTATTTCTCTGTTTCGGGGATAAAACACCACGACCCGCAGAAACTTGGAGAAGAATTTGTTTGTCTGACAGCTCCAGAGAGAAAATGGTCTGTTATGACAAGGCGGAATGGCATAAAACAGCAGGAGCAGGAAGGTGAGGGCTCAGGTCTTCCATTGAAAGCATAAATCTGAGACTGTGAACAGGAAGTGGTTAAGGCTACGTAATCCCTGAAGCCACCCTCACTGAGCCACTTCCTCCTAAGCCTTCCCAAACAGAGCCAGAGCCGGGAGCCAAGTGTTCAAACACCCGATTTGGGTGGCATTCTCACTCAAACCGCCACAGCTGCTGTGACACACCGTATTGCAGAAATGCAGGATCAAACAAGTGCTTTCATCCTTGAGTTGATTTCTTTGTCAGAGTATTTCATCACGACAACAAAAAATGACACCAGAAGACCCCGTGGCACTTAGTTACAGGACGTCATAGAGCAGCAATTGTAGGCAATGAATTTCACCTGTAGTAGAGAAACTTCTTACAGATAGATTTTCAATTTTTATTTTATGTACATGACATTTTGCCTGCTTGTATGTCTGTGCACAATCAGAAGAGGACATCAGGTCCTCTGCCACCAGAGTTAGAAAAAGGGGAGCCAGAGTCCTCTGCAAAAGCAACTCATGCTCTTAACCACTGAGCCATCTCTCCAGCCCCGTGGAGAAATTTCTCTGTGACTGATGAGCTGCCATCAAACTTGCTGATGATTTTGGAGGTTTCCAACCCTTGAAAATGGCTTAGGAAATAGCGTTGACTCACTGTGGATAAAAATATGCTTCTCTTCCTGCCTATGCTCAAGGAATTTGCTCTGCATTTGCAAAATTGAGCTGTACGAAAATGCTCTGCAGCGTGTTTTAGTCCTAAGCAAAAGGCTGCTCGCTCTCCTCAATCACTGGCTGACACGATGAGCATGGGGTCAGCAGACGGCTTCCTCCTATTATGTTCGACTCAGAGCATGCACCTCAGCCCTCCAGTCCTGATTGCTATGAGAAAGACTACTGGATGCTGCTCATTTCCTCCTTCCACTGAGACAAGTAGAGAAGGAACATGAAGGAGAATGAGGAAGGCTTTCCTTGGAAGACCAAAGGGAGGCTCTCTCTGGAAGACCAGCGGGAGAGTGGGCAGTAGGAGGGCAAGGAAAGCAGAGGGCTAGCATCTGTCTGGAAAGTTCACTGTCATAGAAATGAGCAAAAAGCAGAGCCTGATGCTCAAGGAAACTAAGAATGTCCTCAGGGGAGCTGGTGTGGAACAGGGGCCTAGGGAGCAAAGGACAGCAGCTATGAATAGGGCCAGGCTGCTGCAGTGGCCGAGGCTGTTCTACAGGTGGCCATGATGTTTAAAGCTGAGGCAGCTGTCTCCTGGAAGCTTTTCTTGCTGGACAGGAAGGTGAGGCCACAGAAACACAGGGACCTTTCCAGTGAAGAAACTTGAGCAAGTCCTGTGCAATGAGTTGAGCAAAGCCAGCTCTTTCACAGCACTCTGGGGCCCGTGGTCGGTGAGGAAACAGGCTTGAGGGCCTGAGTTTTGAGCCTTTTGTTTTTTATGCTCCTTCTGCTTCTTGTTTTCTCTTGTTGTTTTGCTTTCCGAGAGAATCTCATGTAGCTCAGGATGCCTTCAAACTTACTATTTGGCTGAAGCTGGCTTTGAACTCCTGGCCTTCCAGTCTCAGCGCCCAAGTGCTGTGTGCACCATCACGTCTGCCATGTACATTTTATTCTGCTTCTTTTTCTGTTCCTGAGCCCAAACATCAGCCCAATTTAACCTCAAAGAGCAGCGATGTGGCACTGATCCAAGAGTAACTGAGTGTGTAGTATCCAAAACTTGGTGGACAAGAGTTTGCTGTGGTTGGTGGGAAAAGGCACTAACCTTTAGGCTACTAGACCACCAAATAATGCGTAAAATGTCAGTCTTCCCCAGAGCTCTGAGCTCTGAGCCGTTGATTTGCATTCCTCATGGGAACCAGGGGTCAGGTGATGGGTAAATGGTCACCTCACTGGGAGAGGCATTACAGACATTATATAAATCCGAGAGAAAAATAAGGTCCAGAGTAGAAATAAAACTCATCCTACCTTAGTCTGTTTTCTGTTGCTGTGTCAGAATGTCTGAGACTGGGAAGATATCTTCTTTGATTTGCGGTTCTGGAAATCTGAGAGCATGGCATGGGTAAGGAGCCTCTGAAAGAAAGAAAAAAATGGATGTTGCAAGTGGCTGCATGTTGAGAAGGAACATTGTGTGAGGGTAGTGGGGAGGGGTCAGTTTGCTCTATTAGAAACCACTTTCTTGGGGCTGGAGAGACAGTCCTCAGCAGTTAGGGGACCTTACCGCTCCCCTGAGTGCACTTCCAAGCACACCCAGAGGATGGCGCACTGCCTGCAACTCAAGTTCAAGGGCATCTGACACCTTCTGTTGGCCTCTGCAGGCACCTGCATTCTCACGGTGTATATTAACTCTTACAGCCATATCCACATATTCACAAATGAAAATACGAACTCTTTTTAAACAACTCATATTCCTAGGTTTCGTAGAAATTCCTACTGAGTAGTTATGATCTAATGATACATAGAAATATTTGCTATCTGTTCTTATGAGCTCTCCTTTCTTCCTCCCTCCCTCCCTCTCTTCTTCCTTCTTTCCTTCCTTCCTTCCTTCCTTCCTTCCTTCCTTCCTTCCTTCCTTCCTTCCTTC
>NW_026596069.1:15022864-15024243 GCF_907164565.1 Psammomys obesus
TTCCTTCCTTCCTTCCTTCCTTCCTTCCTTCCTTCCTTCCTTCCTTCTTTCCTTCTTTCCTTCTTCCTTCTTTCCTTCTTTCCTTCCTGACAGGGTCTCATGTAGCCCAGGCTTGCCTCAAACCTGCAATGTAGCTGCGAATGGCCTTAATCTCCAGGTACCACCCCTTACTAAAGAGATGACAGTTGAAGGCTTCTGGGAGAAGGGAAGTCTTTCTTCAGGAAAATGACTGCTCGTAGTTTGTCCAATCTCAAGTGGGTGGCTTCATACATACATGTGCACATTGAACAGAGCCAATTTTTTTTTTAACAACAGGGTTATTTTTTTTAAAAGAGATGCTAGGCATGGTGGTGTCTGCCTTTAGTCCCAGCACTCAGGAGGCAGAGGCAGGTAGATCTGAGTTCAAGGTCTGCTTGGACTACACAGAGAGTTCAAAGACAGCCAGAGATACACAAAGACAATCTGCCTTGAAACTAATTAACTAATTAATTAATTGGTTTAACTAGTTAATAATCGGTTGGTTTAAGTAGTTAATTATTAATTAATAAGAGAATATGAAGTGGGAAAGGGCTGTGTTGGTGGGTGGAGGAGGAGTGAGGTTTGGATATGATCAATATTGAATACATGGATGAAACTGTTGAAGTTAGGTAAAAACATTCTAAAAGATTTGCCCGGTGTTTAGGAAGTCTTTATTTTCAACAATGCATTTTGTTTCAGTTTCTGGACAGTTGGTTTCCCCATTTGATTTTACTTGTCAGAGAAATAATCTGTAATTAAATAATTCGGATCTTGAGTTTTGCTGCTTAGGCACAGGCCATTTTGCTAATTCTATAATGGTATCAACAAACAAACAGATTAGTGTTTATTCAATTTGTTACGAAATTTGGGCGCTTTCTTGAACAGCTGGCTGTCTTTCCTGCCAAATTAATCATAATGAATAATATAATTTCTTTCAGAAATGCATTGGAAACGTTGTTGGATTAAAAAGGCCTGGGACTAAGAGGCAGAATTATTAGCTTTCCCTGTGCCCTATTGAGCACTGTAAAAATTCCATTTGGGGGCCTAAAGCTAAAGTAACGAATGTCACTTGGAAATGAGACTAGTTTGATCATCTGTCTACCGGATGGAGCAGTGAGGGTCCACCAGCAGCGGGTACTCCAGGATCAGCACTGCACGTGGTAAAGGAAACACAGGCCTGGATTTCACTCCGTGTTACTAAAGGATTGGAGAGTTAGATATGCCTAGGTCTTGGGAAATCAGATCCTAGACCCCTTATCTTGAGTTAATGGCTTGGGTACTTTCTTCTTCTTCTTCTTCTTCTTCTTCTTCTTCTTCTTCTTCTTCTTCTTCTTCTTCTTCTTCTTCTTCTTCTTCTTCTT
>NW_026596069.1:15024253-15050340 GCF_907164565.1 Psammomys obesus
TTCTTCTTCTTCTTCTTCTTCTTCTTCTTCTTCTTCTTCTTCTTCTTTTTAAAGGAACTTAAAAAAACTAGAATGCATGGGTCAGGAGAGATGGCTCAGCTACTAAGAGCAAGTGCCGCTCTTGAAGAGGACCTAAGTCCAGTTCTCAGCCCCCAGGTCTGCTGCTCACATCCAGCAGTAACTTCATCCAGCTCCGTCAGGAAATGGTGTTAGGGGCATTACCTTCATGTTCATATTCACCACACTCAAACCCACATACACGTCATTAAAAATAGCAAAGACAAGTACTTAAAGTTAGACTACAACATAATGAACTTATTATTTAAATTTTGCATCACGTTTATTTCATTATTTAGTGTTTGTGCATGCATGTGTCACAGGGCTCACGTGGAGGTCAAAGGGCAGCTTGCAGGAGTCAGTTCTCTCTTTCCACCATGTGGCTTCCAGGGATCCAGTTTAGGTCAGAAAGTCTGTGGTCACGTTCCTTTACCCACAGAACCATCTTGCCATCCCTGGTGATGAGCTTCGTTATCGTTTTTTCTTACAAATATGTCATCATACTTTGTTCTGATTTGTCCCCTCCCTTTCGCCCTCCCTGCCCCTCTCACTCCCATCCTTCCCCAGAGAGTCGCTCTCTGCTCTCCTCTTTCATGTATCAATTCTTCTCTTTTTCTTCCTTCTTTAAGATTTCTTTGTTTCCTCTCACGGGCTCCTTTTTCCTTTCATCCCTCCAGCCTGAAACTGACTATTATGATTGTGGTTTTACTACCTTCAGTTTCTTGAAACATTAAATCATATTTCTCTAGTGCTTGGACTATTCTCAAATGCCTAGATAAAATCCTCTATTTGGTTGTATTGAACAACTTAAAAAAAAAAAAAGACTTAATTTATTTAATGTATATGAATGTTCTGTCTGCATGTATATCTGCATGCCAGAAGATGGCACCAGATCACGTTATAGATGGTTGTGAGCCACCATGTGGTTGCTGGGAATTGAACTCGGGACATCTGGAAGAGCAGACAGTTCTCTTAACCACTGAGCAATCTCTCCAGCCCCCAAAAACTCTTGATTTGATTTCCTACTTAAAAAAAAAATTATTTATCTGTATTCTCAAGGAAAAGTGATTTTTAGTTGTACTTTATATATCCCTTGCTTTGGTTTTTATTTATCCTTCTCCTATATTATAAACAGGTAGTTAACAAATAAAAATTAAATGAATTGTGACTATTTTAGTGTATATATATACATTACAAAATTATTAAATCAAGCTAATTAACATATCAACAAAGACTTCACCTACTTATTACTTTGTGATGAAAATACTTATTCTCTATTTCTGGGTTAATTTTTAGCATATAACAAATTGTTTTTCTAGCTATAGTCATCATGCTATTAGTAGAACTCCAGAATATCTCCTCACTGAAGCTTTGTGCACTTGACCCCTACTCGATGCAAAATGGGTCCCCAAATTGGCAGTGCTGGTGACAATGTCCTAAACAAAAGGACTCTGACTGGGTAAACTAAAAGATGGTCACTGGGTAAATGGAAGCCCAAATCCAACATTCCTCAGAATTTTGCAAGATGGGTTTCTGTTTACCAGGAAAACCACCATTTTCCTTACTTGTCCCAACAGCAGGGCCAACTACCTAGTTCCTGAGCAGCCTGCTACATATCAAAGCCCCCATGTTAAATCCTAGGCTGTTCTGGCCTAAATCTCTCCTTCTGCCCTAAACCTGACAAGGCTTCTCCTGCCACAGCCAGCTATTCTCTGGCCCTCTGAGAGACAGCTCAGCAGTCATTCATAAAAATAAACTTTTCTTTCTACCCACAGAGTGGCCCGGGCTGGTGGTTTCACTGCACCCTCACTTACAAGCCCATTCCAAACCCTTTTCACCATGGTGCTCTATTCAGAGTCCATGGATAAGCGAGGGCATGTGGTCTTTGTCATTCCATCCACGCCTTATTTCTTTGTGTAATGACTTCTATGTAACGTATGCTGCCAGAATGACAGCATTTCTGTTCTTTTAAAGCCTGATTAATACTGCACTGTGTCTAGATGCCACATTTTCTCTATCCATTTTACACTGATGGACAGTTAGGTTGGATCTGTACCCTGGTTATTCTGAATAATGTTACAGCGAACAAAGAAGCAAAGATTACCCTCTGGTCTAGTGACTCCACACTCTTGATGTGCACCCTAAGGTATAGTTGCTAGGTGATGGTGCAGGTGTGGTTTTCATACTGGATGGGCTAAAGTGTGTTCTCACCCACAGTGTGCAAGAAGTCTCTCTCTCTCTCTCTCTCTCTCTCTCTCTCTCTTTGGTTTTTCAATACAGAGTTTCTCTGTGTAGCCTTGGCTGTCCTGGAACTTGACCAGGCTGGCTTCAAACTCTGCCTCCCTGAGTGCTGGGATTCAAGGTGTGTGCCACCACGCCCACCTAAGATGGCTCTTTTTAAATATCCTCTCTAATGCTTGCTATAATTTGTTTTAAAAATTATTTTATATATATAGTGAGGTGTTTTACACGCATACATATCTGTGTACCATGCATATGCCTCATGCCTGCAGAGGCTAGAAGAGAGAACCAGATGCCCCAGAATTAGAGTTGCAGACAACTGTGAGCTGCCATGTAGGTGCTGAGAATAGAACCCAGATCTGGGGCTCCCCGCCTGGACTATCTCTTCAGCCCTTATATTTTGTCTTGATAAAACAGTTCTAATAAGTGGGGCTTGGTTTCAATACGTAGTTCTCTAATAACTACCTTTATAGAATCTAACCTAATAATATCTTGTTCAAGAGTAAAGTCTTAAAAATGTTTTGTTTTTTTCCTTTAAAACTACCATCTGATACTGTTCTGGTCTTACTGAGGGAAACACTTGTCTACATTAAAACAGTCAATAAATGGGAAGTAATGGGCTTTGGGACTCTTGTTAGGTGTTTTGTGTTTTTTTGTTTGTTTGTTTGTTTTTGAGACTAAATATCTAAAACCTAGGCTGGTCTTGAACTTGTACAACTGAGGCTGGACTTGAATTTCTGATCCTCCTGTCTCCATGTTCTAAGTGCTCAGAATAGAGGAGTGTGTCACCACCTCAGGCTGCAATGGGACATCTAAACAAAAATATCAGCCAGAGGAAGATGAAGCAAATTATAGCAGTGGCCTGCAATGGATTGGCTATAGAATCTTGGAAATACAATAAGTAGAAATTCATTAACTAGAAATTTTGCATGTGACTGGACACATACTAGAACTGACAAAGCCATGAATTTAGTACTGTCGGAGGTAATACGCAATAATCCATTTAACAGTCACCACACTGGCCAGACACTGGTGGCCCACGCATTTAATCCCAGCACTTGGGAGGCATAGGCAGGCAGATCCTTATGAATTTGGGGACATCCTGGTCTAGAGAGTGACTTACAGGACAGCCAGGGCTACACAGAGAAACCCTGCCTGGAAGAAACAAAACAACCAAACCAAACCAAACTAAACCAACCAACCCAACCAACCAAACAAGTTACCACATCGAATAAGAACAAATCTTTGTTTTTAGTTTTATATACAAATAAGTAGGGGAGGCTGGCCCCCTAGTGTAGGAGGGCAGGCCCCACCCCTCCCAGGCTGACCAACTCGGCTAACATCCAGGCCCAGGTCCACCCCACCATCTACTTCATCTATGACATCCATGGTCCGTGCTCCAGGAGGCCATGCTGGCCCATGGCACACGCTTCAGCAGAGGGCTCTGGGGATGTCTGCCGGTCATATTGCCACCAGAGATCAGGTGGAGGGTTTTGGCACCACATATGGATGTTCGTGGTCCACGCTGTTGCCAGAAACCATGTGGAAGCCAGGACCTATGCTCCTGATGACTGCACAGGGCAAGGAAGCTACTTTTGCCGTGATGTCGATGACTGCAGACAAATAGTTGAAAAGGGGGCAGTAGAGGGCTTCTGTGACAACCCCTAGCGTCACCACCAACCCCAAAATAAGAAAGCCATCAAAGAGAACTCTTAAAAACTGTGATAGGGACGCTCGCTTTGTTGACCAGGCTGGTCTCAAACTCACAGAGATCCCCCTGCCTCTGCCTCCCAGAGGGCTGGGGATTACAGGTGTGTACTGCCACGCCCAGCCTTAAAACAGTATTTTAAATTCCATTTCAGTAGACTATGCTAACCCACAAAAGCAAGTCGTATTCATTGATTTTGGATACTTAAAAAAAAAAAGGTGAAAATGGATATAGCAGTTTATGGACGCAGTGTGCCCTGTGGACATTTTAAAAAGAAAGTTAAGTTAAACATTGACACAATTCTAAAGATCATCTATTAGACTTAGATATCATTTAGCTGATTGACCTCTAATGTTTCCTTGCAATAGTCCTACAGGCTTGGAGCTTGTGTAGTATTTTAATTTTTCAGGATGATCCCCAAAGTCCAATTTAGCACCCCCAAAACATCACTGTTCTAGTAATAATAGTACAGATCCTAACCACAATGATTGCAGTGTTTCTGCAAAGAAATTAATCCAGGTGAAGCTGACTTCCACTTCCCTGTACTCCAATCCTACCCTTTCCAGTCAGATTCTGTTTGAGGTAGCTGCAACAGCAGCAGCAATGAGATCTCTAGGAGTCATGGGTATCAAGAGGAACCCTAAACACTTACAGAGGCCTGAATGACCAGAGAGAATCCTACAAGAGTCCTTTAAGTTTCAGGAGGGGGCAGATTCCAGTTGTCCTGGGTGGTAGAAGAAAATAGAAATAGAGTAGAACGGTTGGGACAATTCCAGCATAGAGAGGGACCATTCAGCCTGTATTTCCCAGTGGTCAACTCTAAGCAGCTCTATTCCCTTGGTACAGTGCTGCTCCCACAGGATTGAGTATCTCAGGAGCTATAAAAGGGGGAGCTCTATATTCAGTAGGATGTTGGAAGAGCTGAACTCATGAATGAGACTCCCATGTCAACCCATATTTCTGTGTCAGGCATTTGTCAATCTGAAATAACCTAAATGTCTATTTACTGATTACAAACCCTTTTATATATGTATATGTACATATACACACATATTCAAAGCATCAGAAGATGTCATAGGGTTATTTGGCCTCATGCTTTTTCATGGCTCAAGTGGTACTACCTGAATTGCTAGTTTATTTTTAGACTTGAGTGGTTCAGTCTGTCGTCTTGGTTGCATTGTGAATAAAAGTAGAGGGGAGAAAGATTAGGGATAAGCAGTATTACTAAATGGTGATTGGAAAAGTGTGGGAAAGAGCTATCTAGATCCTGATACAAAACAGGGGACTTTTACACTGTTTAAGTAATAAAAATTTACCTGAGGGCAGATAGAGAGTAGCCCAGGATGCTTCTTGCTTCCTGGTGGACCAAGTAGGTGATAATGAACCTTGGTAAAGGAACAGTTTTGGAGGGATGATGGTGGGCTCTATTTTAGACACACCAGATGGGACACACCTGGGAACAATCCCATGGAAAGGTTCAGCAAGCCTGGATCTGGGTGAGTTAGAGGTTAAGATCTGGTTACCGGGGCTGAAGAGATGGTTCACTGGTTAAGAACACTGTCTGCTCTTCCATAGGAGCTGGGTTCAATTCCCAGCAACCACATGGTGGCTCACAACCATCTACAATGTGATCTGTTGCCGTCTTCTGGCATGCAGGTGTACATGCAGATAGAGCACTCGTATACATTAAATAACTAAATAAATCTTAAAAGAAAGAAAAAAGATCTGGTTACCTTCAAACAGATACAAAACAAGAACTTTAGGACTTTGTGCTGTCATTTTATAGAGGTTCAGTGTCTAGAAAGTGGCAGGAAGCAGCCTGGAGAGCACAATTAATGATTGCATAAAGAATGTGCCAAGGAGTTTATATCCAAGGAACTTAGAGAATGCCTTTAACTTGTTTGATAATCAAGTATCTGAACCAATTGATCCAATTCTGGCTGCTCAATACTCTTCAGTGATGAACACTCCTCCTTTGACCTATCACTAAGATATACTCTTAAATAATAGTCTGCTAGGAACTCAGCATCAATTAAATATTAAATCAACTTGTAGAGGACCTAAAAGTTATGAATGTTGCTAGGTGCCATGGCACAGGTCTGTAATCCCAGCACTCGGGAGGCAGAGGCGGGTGGATCTCTGAGTTCAGGGCCAGCCTGGTCTAGAAAGCAAATTTAGGACAGCCAAGCCTACACATAGAAACTCTGTCTTGAAAAACAAAGCAAAACAAAACAAAATAGTTATGAATGTTTGCATTGACTTGAAAAACAATAAAACCATCTTAGCCAATTTTGTACTATTTTTGCCAACCCTGCCAACATTATGAAATTTTTCATAGCTTTTCAATTGTTAATAACATATCATAAAAAATATATCATAATTGTTTAACTAGAAAAACCTCAAACATTATTAAAAAAAAAAAAAAGAAATGGGTTGGAAGTAAGTTTGGAAAATGCTAACAATGAATGTGCGATGGTGGAAACCTGACGGTCATATCGTTAAATTCTAGTATTTACTTACATTTCAAGAAGTTGCACAGCTAACCCCTCCCCCCCCGCCCCCGCGCCGTTTATTACTCACCTGTGGCCTGCATGCAGAACGGGAAGAGTCCAAAGTCCTTGTCAGTCCGCAGTGTGTCAGGGTTTACAGCCTGTCAATGGCTATCACTGAGTCATCAACAGGTGGGCCAAGGGCCAACTCTTAGTTTTTGACCACAGTTGAGTAACAAAGACGTTTCGTTCGTCTCTGAAGAGCATCTGAGTTCTGTTTTAACAGGTGACTGCAACAGACCCCCCGGGGTGGGGTCGGGATTGTCGGGCGCTGCTGCTGCTGCTGCTGCTGCTGCTGCGTGATGGGCAAGCGCCTCCCTAGGTACTGGAGACTCTCTGGGAGACTGACAAGGAGCCCCGAGGAGGGCTCAGGACCACACTCACCTCACTCGCTTCTCCATGCAGCCTCCAGAGGGCAGAGCAGCCGCCGGTCTCCACCTGACGAAAGGGGGTGCCCTCCAGCACAACAGCCACTTTTAATGTCAGGCACTGTGCTATTTGATGTCTTCTGCATATTGATTTTGGTTTTCCTGAGATGTACCACATTCCAAGGTCATAGCTGTATCCCCCAGAACCAATGAGTAGTGTCTGGTTTGACTAATCCTCTACATATCCTTTCAAAACCTGTGTGCATTTGTGATCATATAAAGCAAAGCATGGGACACACGTGCCCTCAACCCCGTCCACTCACTTGTGACTAAAGCCACAGTGCTCCTCCTGATCGAGCTCAGACAGGAACACAGACTTCTCCCCTTGGCTTCGCTCCTATGCGGGGAATTCATTGACAAACCGTCGCTCAGATGCACAAGCAAGCGCAACCTTTCCAGACAGCCCTCAAGCATTGATATTGGGGAAGGTTTTCAAAAAGCCTGTGGAACAAAGGGATTGGAGAGTTCGTGTGAATGTGGATGATCTCCTCACTGGTTCCTATCCTGGACCCTGTGTCTACTGAAGTACGACTGACAGGTCAAACTGTGCATGTTGGATTTGGTCATGACACCCACAACAAAATCCTGCCATTTGTGCTTTGCTCGCTCTCCACCTCAAACCTCAGATGAGTGAACACTGCTCATCTTGGTATCTCCTTGCTCCGTCTGGTGACACATGTTAAGGTCCGGGCATGTGGGCGTTCTGCTCAGATGTGAGGACCCAGGGGTAGTGTTTGAGGTTCATCTGCTTGGTTTTCTTACCATAGGAGATGTAGCTGCTTTCCTGTGGCCTCATAAGAAGCAAGTTAAGGGAATAAGAGTCTATTTTTAGTTCCAGACTGGGAGACTACTTTCTGTCATGGTGGGGAAAGCCATGATGAAGGAGTGGTGCAGCTGCAGCAGCTGAAATGTAAGGTGGCTGGTTTTATCTCCTCAGCACTCAGGGAGCAAAGCTCTAGGGCTGGGCTGTATATCCCAAGGCCCCGGCCTCTGTCACTTACTTCATCAGCTAGACCCTGCCTCCTAAAGGTGTCACAGCCTCTAAAAACAGTCCAGCCATGCCACCTGGGGGCCAAGAGTTGAAACAGCAGAGCCTATGGGGGACATCGCATATTTAATTTGGGAGCAAGGTGAAGGGAGTGACGTGATGTCCTTATGTTTGTTGGAATACATCCTGTACTTTTCAGCCCGGAAATCGGACCTGGAGTAGCTTGCCAAAAGGCAGATTTTCTTTTCTTACTGTCTCTTTTCTCCTTTCCACTCTTGTTGGATGAGAACTGTCAACTTTACCCATTCTTGTCTACTGGGCCCTCCTTCAGTGTAGCCTTAGCCCCCATGTTCCTGGTTTGTGACAGTCTCAACAGGAGCCTCCTTTAGCAAGGCTGTTCCCTTAAACCTCTGCAAACAGTGCCACCAATAGGGAACAAGGTGTCCAAATATCCAAGCCTATGGGACACATTCTCCATCTTTAACTGTAGCTTTAAAAAAATGTAGGATGTAGTTCTTTGGTCAAATTTTTGCTTAGCAGGTACACCACGCACACAAAAAGTAGAAAATAATTTCTCTCCAGCAATGCAAAAGCAAAATCAACAGAACAAAGTATATCTTGGTCATACTGTGCTCAACATTCACAAAGAGCCCCCTTTTGCTATAAAAAAAAAAATCTCTTTTTCTTCAGGTGTCATTGGCTGTAAGGAGTCTGGTAGGATGGGTGGAGGCCAGAGAGATGAAGGAGGCTGATGAGATGGGTGGAGGCTGATGATATAGATGGAGGAGGCTGGTGAGATGGAGCCTTTCCCAGTGAGTAACACCTTTCCTGGTACTGGCTGCTTCTTGGGACTGGAGAGGAGAAAGGGGATTCAGGGTCATACTCATCGTGCTCTTAAAAAAGGCTCCTTCCTTTCAGGCATCCCCTCTCAGTGGAGTCAGGGTTGGTTCTTGGTGGTCCTAAAAAGCTCAGGATCATCTTCTCAGGCATATGCGTATAGTTGTATGAGGTATGGCAGGAGGCTCACTGCCACTGGGAGTTGAGGCAATTCTGACCATCTGACACCTCTGAGCTTTGTTGTTAATATTTCCTCTTAAAAACAGAGTATAACCACCATTTAAACAGCACTTACACTGCCTCAGCTGTTAGAGGTAGCCTAGGCAGGATTTAAAGCTTACAGGGACATGCACAGAGAACAAGTGCAAATACCATGCTGTGCTGCCTAGTTTTATGTCAACTTGACCAAAGCTAAAGCCCTCTGAGAGGAGGGAACCTCAATTAAGAAAATGCTTCCATAAGTTCCTGTTGTACTTAGTCCTGTAAGGCATGGGGCGCAAACCAATAAGCAGTACCTTTCCATGGCCTCTGCATCAGCTCCTGCCTCCAGATGCCCATCCTGTTTGAGTTCCTGTCTGACTTCCTTCAATGATGAACAGAAATGTGGAAGTGTAAGCTAAATAAACCCTCCTCTCTTCAAGTTGCTTTTTGGTCATGGTGTTCCATCACAGCAACAGAAACCCTGACTAAGGCTACTACTTTACATAAGGAACTGAGTGTCGATTTTGAAGTCTGCAGAGATCCTGGAGCCAGTTCTGGGAGGTTAGGCCAAGGGTGATTTTGTTTTGTTTTACCAAGATGGCTCACCTGCCCCATTGACTGCACAGCACCCTTCAAGCCACACTTGTCTTGGGAAGATTCCTGCTGCTCTCTCACCCCCCCTTTCCTCTTCTGCATCCATCCCTTGTGCCTGTTTACAAGGGCTACAGCCTTTGAAGAGCTAAAGCCTTCGACGCAATAAGGGACCCTCATCCTTGAGGAACGTATTCTTGCTGCACATGCTGGCATCCTGTCTCTCTTCACGCAGGCTTCTGGCCAGGCTTTGCCGAAAAGTCTGTTCATGTCCAGTGTCTACATTGTACATCTGTCTCCTGTTTTGCTAAAAATAGTTTTAATTTGTTTTCCTCTCTGCTTTTCTTTGATGTCCACAGAGTAGCAGGAGAACATCCTAACTTACTCACACTGGTCTTGGAAGTCCTAGCTATTGATTTCTAACGTTTTAGCGACTGACATTAACACAAATAACCTGCTGCTATTTAGTCGAGCATCTGTTAGTTCTTAGGCTGTAGGAGAGCCATGGGCTGCAGACACAAGCACTAAAACACGAAAAAGCTGAGTGTGGTGGCTCCCGCTTGGCTCCAGCTCTGGGGAAGTGGAGACAGGCAGTTCCCTGGAGCTTGCTGGCTAGTTAGCCTGACCTAATTGGCAAAGTCAAGTCTATGAGAGATTCTGTCTCAAAAAAAAAAAAAAAAAAAGAAAGAAAGAAAAGAAAAGAAAAGAAAGGATGGTGCCTGACGATTGACATCCTTGCCTCTACACATCCATGTGCACCCCCCACACATATGTTACTCACACAGGACTTCTGGGGTGTATTAGTCAGGGTTCTCTAGAGTCACAGATCTTATGGAATGAATATACATGGGATTTACTGGAATGACTTGCAGGCTGCAGTCCATCTATCCAACTCTAGCTAGCTGTGAATGGAAAGTCCAAGAATCTAGCAGTCTCTCAGTCCCACAAGGCTGGATGTCTCAGCTGCTCTCCTATATACATACTAGAATCCCGAAGAAGTAGGCTTCAATACCAGTGAAGGGATGGACATGCTAGCAAGGCAAGGGCAAGCAGGCAAAGAGCAGCTGCTTCCTTCTTCATGTTCTTATAGAGGCTTTCAGCACAAGGTGTGGCCCAGGATTAAAGGGGCATCCTCCTAACTCAGGGTCCAGATCAAAGATGTGCGTCTTCCTACCTGAAAAGTCTAGAATAGAAGTTTTTTTTTCTTTTTTTTTTTTTCACCCACTTCAAACCAAGCGGAAAATCTCTCCCAGGTGTGTCCCCCTGGCTTATAGTCCATTTCTGGCTTATAGTCCATTCTATTCATCAACTTGACCACCAAGAAGAGCCATCACATGTGCTAACAGTGTATTCGTTACAGTTCTGGTACTGTGATAAAAACACCATGGCCAAGGCAACTTATAAAAGGAAGGGTTTATTTGGGCATGTGGTTGCAGAGGGTCAGAGTCTGTTGAGACTGGGAACATGGCAGCAAGCATCAGGCATGGTGGCAGGTGGAGGAAGCTGAGCACTCACGTCCAAGAAATAAGCAATAGAAAGAATGAACAGGAAGTGGGACAAGATTATAGACACTCAAAACTCACCCCCAGGGACATACTTCCTCCAGAAAACCACTCTTCCTAAACCTCCCCAAAGAGCAACCACCAACTGGTGACCAAGGGTTCAAGAGCCTTCAGGGAACATTGTCACTGAAGCCAGTATAGTCATCATGTCCTTCAGAAAATGAGGATGATTTTGTCATTGTCTTATTAATGCTTATAGCACATAATTCTTTTCTATTATTATTGTTAGGCTAAAATTTTTCAAAAATTATTTGGTGATTTTTAAATTTTTCTTTAACCTGTAAGAAGAGCACCTCATCTTAAGAGAAGTGGTCTTTCTATGTTTGATAACACTTTCGTTATAAAATAAATGCCCTGATATTTCACCATTAAACCCACAGTTCATGCATGTTTATGTAATACACTGTTATGTATTAAAAGCATTATTAGCTTTAGGTCTGACTTAGGTTATAATCTAATTACATTTATTAATTAACTCTTTTTGTGTGCGTGTGTGTGTACATATGTGTGTGTTCATGCACATGCCAGGATACATGTTTGGAAGTCAGGGAACAGCTTGCAGGAGAGAGGTCTTTCCTTCTACTGTCTGGGTCCTACAGATGAAACTCAGGTCATCAGGCTTGGTTGGTGGCAGGTGCCTTTATCGGCTGAGCCATCTTGAAGCCCCCTGACCTATGCATTCTAAAACCAGAGACAGTAAATACCTCAGCTATATTCTGGCTTTTGCCCCTTCCTCAGCCCTGTCAGATCACCCATCACAGCCCTGGATCCCCAGAATTTATCTGTGAGATAAGAATCTGTCTGCCATCCTTGTTTCAAGTAATAAAAAAAATTCTCCTCTCTTTTGAAGTGCTAGGTAGTCCACCTAACTGAACCCAGACTCTCACTGCCAGCAAAAGAGGGCATTCGGAAAACAGATAACTCACCATGTGTCTTGTCCTTGGTAAGCACGAGGGGGCAGCCACGAGAGCATGTGGGGTCACCTAGGGCAGCAATTCTCATGAACAGAGAAGCACATGCTAAAGCTGCAGACAGCCAGCAAGCCTGGGCTGGGCCAGCGGAAAACCACTGCTTATCTCTGGCAAGTACTGGGTTTCTAAAGAGCCCTCCTTGCCTTGCTTTTCTGCCTCAGTTCAGTGTGTGTGTGTGTGTGTGTGTATGTGTGTGTGTGTGTGTGTGTGTGTGTGTGTGTGTTAGAGAGAGAAAGGGAGAGAGAGAGAGAGAGAGAGTGTATGTAAGGGGTGTGAGTATGCTGTGTGTGTGCATGTGTAAGAGAGAACGTGTCTGCATGTGGGTGTGAGTATGTATGTGAGTTTGAGAGAGTATGTGTGTGAGAGAAATTGTATGAGTGTGTAAAAGTGTGTGTGAGAGTGTGTATGTGAATGTGTGTGAGTGTGTGTGTGAGAGAGTGTGCATGTGACAGAGAGAGAGAAACAAGAGAAAGTGTGTGTGTGTATGAGAGAGAGAGAGAGAGAGAGAGAGAGAGTGAGTGTGTACGGTGCTGGAGTCTTAGTGCAGGACCCTGTGCACACCACTCAGAAACACTGCCAGGAGCTGAGGCTCCAATCTTGTCTTCTTAGGTTTCTGATGCCCTGCTTTGCACTGCAGGCCTCTCACTGACTTTGCAGACACAATTTGTTACCTAGCAACTCTTGCCAAGCCTGAGGCCAGCTGACCAAGCTTCATCTTTCTTGTTATTCTTGGCAAAATGACAGAAAGTAGGTTAAGAGACACTTTTACCTAAAAAGAGATAATAGACTTACGGTTCTCTCGATGATAGGTTTTATGGGCGTAGGGGTTAGAACAGATATCTATTTAAATGTTTTATTTGAGGAAGTACTTACTCACTCCATAATGCTGGTCTAGAAATAACTCGTGAGGGCACCTGGCCACAACCCTTTACTTTCTGAGTAAGACGACTATTTTAGATGAGTGTGTGAGCTCATGTGCCTCTTTTCTCTTAAAGTAGCAATAAAGCCCATAAGAAAAAACTTCTGGTCAGGAGAATAGCCTGGGTGGAGACCGAACATTCCATTTGGGCTGGGTCTGTTACCTGGCAAAGGGACCTCTGGGAAAGCAAGCTCACCTGAAGGCATGCCAAAGAGATGATAACTTTTTAAATGAGTTACTCTACGTTTCTTCCCAAAGATCCCACCCCCCTCCAGCAGCCACCATGAGGTTTGAGGTTTGCCTGGGTCTTTCCACCTTTCCAAGGCTTGAGTCAAAGGCACGGCTTTCTCTTTTTTCTGATACTGCGGGTTTCCTGACTCTCTCAAGCCTCCCTCCACAATGTGTGGTGGTGTGTTCACCACTGTCTGACCGCATGGTTTTTTCCTCTTTGCCCCTCCATTCTCCCTCTGAGTCACAGCTTGCCTGCTTTGCAAGTTTAACTTCTGAACTCAAAGAAAATTGCCCTTGAGCATCTGTTTGAGTCAATTCTTAAATTGACTAAGAACCACAAAAAGGAACCCCGATCTTTCCTTTATCATCCTAGGGCTCAGGAGGGCACTTGCCTAGCACACCCAAGGCCTGTAATCCCAGCACTCAGGAGGCAGAGGCAGGAGGATCTCTGTGAGTTCAAGGCCAGCCTGGTCTACAAAGTGAGTCCAGGACAGCCAAGGCTACACAGAGAAACTCTGTCTCAAAACAAAACAAAACAAAACAAAACAAAACAAAACAAAACACAAAACAAAACAAAAACCAAAACCAACCAAAGAACCTTCCCACCTCCTCCAAAAAACGTGTTGCTTTTCCTTGTCTAAGAAGGCAAATGATGATTTCAACCTCATATACTTCAAAATATTGCTCTATTGAAATTTTTTTTCATTTAGGCCCAGGAGATGGCTCAGCTAGTAAACCCATGCAAGCCTGAGTCTGATCCCTGGAACCCACACAAAAATCCAGCTGTGATAGAACACATCTGTAATCCCATCACTCCTACAAGATAGGACTCAAGTAACTGCCCAGAGGCTTGAGGGCCAGCTAGCCTGCAGTGTGCAAGGAGGCGGTGGCCACAAGGAGATGGACTCTGCGTCAGCAGGGTAGAAGGCGAGAACTCACTTTCTAAAGTTGCCTTTGTAAGAAGGTACTGCTAGAGACTGAGGGGAAGGGGTGAGGGAGGGGCTACAGCTGGGACACAAAGTGAATAAACTGTAACTAATAAAAATATAATTAATTAAGAAAAGACTGTACTGCTAGAATCCAACCTCTGCTCCAGCCCTTTCACAGATGTTGACTGGCACCCTGCTGGGGAGAAGGTCTAGATGTGCTGGTACCATGACATCTTACCTGGGAAGCGAACTTACATCAGAGGGGTACCGCAGCTTGGTCCCTGCCCACTTCCATATCCTCTGTGAAGCAGAGAATCTGGCTGCAGGCTCCTCCTGTGAGATCTCTCTATCCTCAGAAAGCTAGAAGAGGCATCCACTGTACCATTCGGTCTGTCTCTGCTGGGGCCTGAGCTTTCCTCCAAGCCCCCAACATGCTGATGCTCTCTGTCTGTCTGTCTGTCTGTGGCACTAATAACTTCTAATCAGCCCTTTAGTTCTCAGTAATCCATGTCAGTGTCTTCCTGAGCCACCTGACACATCCAAAATCCAACAGTCCTCCACACACATGCATACACACATGTACAGAATAAAAAATAAATAAATCAGATAAGAGAAAATGAAGGAAGCTGAGTGCCTGGTGTATTTTGCTATGCAACACAATAATATTGTGTTATTTGGGGCAACTGTTCAAGTATTTTGGAGGCTAGTAAAGTCTGCCTTGGTTAGGGATTTCTATTGCTGTGATGAAACACCATGACAAAAAAGTAAGTTTGGGAGAAAGGATTTACTTGGTTTATACATCCATATCACTGTTCATTTTTGAAGGAAGTCAGGACAGGAACTCAAACCAGGCAGGAACCTGGAGGCAGGAGCTGATGCAGAAGTCATGGAGGGGTGTTGCTTACTGGCTTGCTCCCCCTGGCTTGCTCCCCCTGCTTTCTTATGAAACCCAGGACCACCAACCCAAGGATGGTACTGCCCACAATAGGCTGGGCCCTCCCCATTGTCACTAATTAAGAGAATGGCTTACAGATGGATGTCCTGGAGGTATTTCCTCAACAGAGGCTCCTTCCTCTCTGATGACTCCAGCTTGTGTCAAGTCAGCACACAAAACCAGCCAGCACAGAGTCTAACACAACTCTGTTTGTAAGCTCTAACAAGGTCAAATGTCCATATTCATAATAACTCATCCACTGGGCTGTAGGGTGATACGGATGGTTGAGGTGCTGGTGAGCCTGTTGAGCTACAGCCTTATCTGTGCGCATTCCAAGCTTCATGTGCTAATACACGTGGTATCATGTGTTGAGCAGGTGCCTAGTACCTTTCAACTGAGCATCCTTTCTGCAGGAATAGCTCAAGGTTCCATGTATGTATAGCACAGAGAATAGACAGCAGATGTGCTACAAAGAATAGATGGCGCTACAACCAATTCTTTGGGAAATTCTGCTTGCCGATTGTAATTTTCAGAGTCAGATACATTTCTTATGGAAAGCACAGCCATGCTCCCTAGCAAGGTGGATGTGGGACAGATGACGTGGGATCCCTCTCAAGAGCAAAGAGCTCGTAGGGTTGAGCACCTCAGCTTCCTCCACCACCCACAGGCATGCGATTGAGGCAGGTTAGTCACCTCTCCCCTGGAGCCCGAGAGCCTGGGTTTATGGCTTCTCTCTACTCCCTCTCCCTTTAACCTTTCTCTGACCCTGTTCACTGCGGTGCTGCTCGTGGGGCAGAGCAGGTTCAGGGCTACTCATTACCTGACTGTGAGAAAATTTCAGGGTTTAAACCAGGTGATTGGGGTAAATGACAGGTTGAGTATCTCATGACTATGTTTAAAAACAATTCTGAGTATAAAATGTTCTTTCAGTCATACTTAACCTGCAAAGGCCTATCTATTTGTATATCATTTTGATTTTATCACTCGGTATGAACTGTGTCTCGGACCCATAGATGTCTGGAGACCTTAGATCTTCGAACTCTTCTCCTAATTCTTTCCTTTCAATTATAACATTGACTGGTGGGTCAAGGCTGTGGTCCAGGTTAATTCATTCTCTCTTTCTCTCTGTCTGTCTTTGTGGTTACAGAATATTTGATTCCATTGTGAACCCCTAGACAGTGAACTGTAAAAACTTGTTTCTTATTTGGCGTTGTTCAGTCCTAGTATACACTTTTAATCCAAGACTTTCTGGTGTGGTTCGGCCAGCCCTGACATTCACCTTTAATCTAAGAGCTTTCTGTACACAGGATTTAATAAAGTTAACACTAGGTCAGGAGGCAGAGCAAGTAGCCAGCTGACAGGGTGTAAGTAGTAAAGTTGGAGGGTATTTAAGACAGCATGGAGAAGAAGAAAGAGCTCTTAAGCTCCTTGGCCTTTAGCTTTTGGTTCTTTAGCTCTTTGGCTCTTTGGCTTTTTCCCCCTGGGCTGTCTGGTGAGCTAGCAAGCCTTTTTCTCTTGAGTGTGGGCTGAACAGGAGTATCAGCTGAGTGCTTTCTCTGAGCTAGCAGGTTTTCACCCCAGTTCCCTAGTCTTATTGGTAAAATTGAACAGTTGGAATTTTCATTCACTATAACGACACTCTGTCTCTCTGTCTTTCTCTCTAATCCACGTACTATGAATACTTATATAGGAGTTGAAATTGGAACCAGAAAACTGTCTTGGGGTCCTAGGCTTACCCATTTACTAACAGCAAATGTCTGTAAGTCTTGACACATCAGTTTTCTCATTGACAAAATGTAGTAACTGCTTTTATTACAGTTACTGTGATGATCAAATAGTGTTTAACAGAGGTGGCAGCCAAGGTGGCTTCAGATCCCACCGTAGGATTCCCCAAAACCAGACAACTTTTAAAAAGGAGGAAATTTGGCTGAAAAATTAAACCATATGTGTGTGTACACCTATGTAATAAATCCCCATATATATTATATTTATGTAATAATATATAATATAATAATAAAATAACTTATTTCTCTCGGTAGTCTACAGTAAAGTAGAAATAATGTATACTGTATTGTCAGGGTTTATGTATATATATATATATGTCCTATATACATGTATGTATATATATATATGTATATGTATATTCCATTCTAAAAAATCCTCATATATATGTATATGTGTATATATATATGTATGTGTGTATATATATATATATATATATACATGTATATGAGGATTTTTTAGAATGGAATATATATATATTCACACACACACACATATATATGTACACATATACATATATATGAGGATTTTTTAGAATGGAATACAGACTATGATACAGCTAATCCAATAATGACTGTATATGAATGGTAGGTCCCAGAATATATGTGTGTATGACTATATACATACATATATGTATGAGAGAAAGATTCATTCTACAAGTTCTGCTATCCTGGAGAACTCTGATAATACAGTATGCATCTTTTATACTTTATTATAGAATAGTGAAAGAGAAAGAGAGAGAGAAAGAAAGCACTACCAAAGACCTTTAACCTCTGCTCCTCAACAAAGCTCTAGAAAAAGCAAAGCCTGTTTTTTACAGATGAAATAAACTAAAAGGTAGCTGCCGTCTTGGGGAAGGGGCTGGGTCCCTGCTGTGGCCAACTGGCTAAGCCATTAACACCATCAGAGATCTGAGAAAGGTAAATTATGGCAGGCAGGGTAAGCCAAATGGCCTCTGTATTGATCAAAATGACAAAGACTTACCAGCTATCTGGATGATTATCCTAGTAGGCTCCTGTGGGCTCTTTTCCATGGCTTTATTAGGGAGCAGAGGCTGTAGGTCTTTGGCTGTCACATAGGATAACATTAAATATTTAGCTGCTGCACAGAACAGCATAGGGCTTCAGCTACCAGTCTATTTATTTTTTTATTGTAAAATTTCAAATTTGCCTTTTAAAAAAAGTTTAATATCTCTCAATTGTGGGAACCTACAATATCAACAAATAAATTACCTTTTTTACTCCACAAAGGAAGAAACATGTAGCATGTAGTCCCCTTTAATCCAGATGGCAGTGAAGTCACATGGCACTTATCCTCTCTAATCTTAATAAAGATGGCTGCCAGCTCCATGGTTGCCTCCATCCTGATGGGGTCATCAGCTAATATGGTCGCAAGCCACATGTTGCTTACATCCCAAGGTGGTGTCAAACTACATGGTTTCTTTAAGATTACCTATGTATAGATTTTGAACTATCAACCACCCTATATTACAAGTTTTAAGTTAACATTTTTGTTACAGATTTTATTTTACTATAGCCAGTAAATGTATGAGTCTTGAGGTACAGAAAGTTCACATGATAGCCTTAAAAATACTGAGATAAGATTTACATCATAGCAAAAGTTTTGGGTAGTTAAATGAAACCAATAGTCCTTTTCTCTCTCTCTCCTTTTTGTTTTACTCTCTTCTTCCTGTCACAGACGTGGGCAGCTTGCCTGACACAGGATGTAGAGGAAGCTTTTAAATAAGCATGTTTGGGTCTGGGATAGGAAGAGTCTTAACCTAACTCCAGAGCCAGCTTTTCAATAAAGTAAAACAGCATAAAATACCTTTAATATTATCCATACCCCCAAACCATTTGAATCCCTGCTAAACTGAGTCCATCAAAGTATCCGAGGCATGTCAAAGGGGCAGTGGTCAGTGGCTGACAGTGGCAAAGAGCAAAAACAAAACCAATAAACACAGAAAACAGTACAAGAGATGGAGGCAACAAAAATGAAGCCAAAGACAAGACTTACCAAAACAAGGCAAACAAAACACAAAACCAGACTGAGAACTTGAGGTGTGCAGTTCGATGTCTCACTTTTTGCTCTCGACAGGAGAGTATTAGGTCCCGTCGAATCTCTCCTCATCCCAGACCAGGATCCCAACAGAACCAGATGACACAGAAAGGTACTATGATTTACCAGGGGAATGTCTCCGTATTTGCTTGCTGATTTTCTTGGCATAGCAGTTCACCCAGACATTCAGCGAAATCCAAAGCATTCCTCGGCGCTTTAGAATGTCTCGAGGTGGACATGCCCTGAGTTGGCCCCTCAGCCCCGAATGAAGGCCAGGCTTTAAAATCTGGGTGAGTAGTCTCATCTTCCTGGGGCCTCCAGAAATTGTTAATCTCACTGGGCAAGAATAAGACTACTACCACAAATTTTGAACCAAATTTGAATAGGACTTTATTAAATACTGGACAAGACCATGGATACTGGCCAGGTCCATACCAGGGATTTTTCTGAGTATGGTGCCAAATTATATTCGTCAGGGGCTTATAAAGACAAACACCCACAAAGCAACACAGTTCTGACTGTTGTCCAATTAGAGGCAAGCATGCATCCTGACACACTTCCTGCCTCCCACCTGTGTGTGATCTAGCACACATCCTGTGAAGTTGGGTCAAGCAAGCTTGTCTACAGATTTTATCTTATATGAACATATAAGATTGTTATTTTATATGAACCCCCAGAATTCTAGGACTTTATCTGTCCTTGAGCAGTTGGTACTTAGAAATTAGAGGCATTCTTGGTTTATAGGCCTCTTAATCACAGTAATTTAAACTTAAAACATAAATTTAGCCAGTGTAAAATGCCCTGCACTGCTTATTGCAGTAGGCAAAAATCCCATGTAGTGACCAAGCAGGAAGAACTGAATTCTTAGTTTTTCTTACATTTAATAGAAGTTAAACTTTAAATAGCTGTATGCTGCTTCATACTCTGAGCTTAGATCTGAATCCTACACCCCTCATCATCTACAAGAGCACATTTGGACAAGACTTATCCCTTCTCAGAAACTCAGCTTCTCTTTTTATGACATTAAATTGATAATAGTTTGTACTTCACACTGTTGTTGCAAGGATGTTATGAGATGAAGTGGATAAAGCCCTGAAGATCTGTGATTGGTAATAAATATAAAATTCAGGAAGCCGCAACAGGCCTGGAACTTGCTGTGTAGCTCAGACTGGCTCTAAACTCGGGATTCTACCTGAATGTGCCACAACAATGGGCTGATTTACAATTTTTAGACAGAACATCAATTTTGGAAAAAAACTGATGGGAATTAAAATAGGGCAAATAAAGCCGGGCGTGGTGGTTCACACCTTTAATCCCAGAACTCAGGAGGCAGAGGAAGGTGGATCTCTGTGAGTTCAAGGCCAGCCTGGGCTACAAAGACAGTTCTAGGACAGCTAGGGCTGTTACACAGAGAAATCTTGTCTTGAAACAAAACAAAACAAAATAATAATAAAATAAAATAGTGTAAATAAGATAGTGTTTTTCTTATTAATAAACAAAAAAGAAAATACAGGACCTCATGTATAGGAAACAATGTTTTCATATACTTTCTGGTTAAACTCATTGGCCATAAGTTAATAAATTAAACTGTGTATGAAAATAAGTGTATGTTGAGCCTAGCAGGACAACAAACTCATTAACATTCCATCCTGTGCTTCTTAGCATTCTTAATCTGGAACTGAAAAAGGAGGACCAAATTTTAAAACTTTTTTCTTTGTGTGTGTGTTTCAAGACTGGGTTTCTCTGTGTTGCCCTGGCTTCCTTGGACTTGCTTTGTAGACCAGGGTGGTCCTGAACTCACAGAGATCCACCTCTGCCTCCCAAGTGTGCTGGAGCATAATGCCATTAAAAAAATTCTTAAAAATAGGGTAGTGAATACCAATGCGAGCACAATAAAAAGAAATATGGAGAAAGACATGAAAATGATCTTTGTAAAGAATACTACAATAGGAAAGCTAAAGGCAGATGAACCAACGAAAGTGTAACAACCAATGGCAACCACGACGATTGCCCAGATCCAGTGGCAAATGAAGAGAACTACTACAGCCTGTTTCCAACTCATTAGAAGCTCTTCAGCAGAATTTCTCAGAGTTTAACGTAATTAAGTTTTGGAAAACAGTTTAAATTTTTAACTACAGTCCTTTTAGGATGTTTGATTATAAAAAAAATAAACATTTGAGTAAGCTTTAAATGAAGAAAAGTGTGAATAAGTAATCAATACTCTGCTTTTAAAAGTTATTATAAAATAAAATGTTTTTGAGATGGTGTTTTACTTGGTCACCCAGACTAACTTGGAACTCAGCATGTCAAAACATGCTGCGAAAAAGCATGGATTTAAAAAAAAAAAAAAAAAAAAAACATGGAGATGGGTAACATAAACGCACATTTGACACTGTTGAAGAAGAAACAGAATGATTCAACAGGAAAAATTTAAAAATATAATTGAGCTAAAAAGAGAAGAAGGATCTCTATTTGGTATACATTTTGCTGGTCCTTTTATTCCTGTCAAATCTTGACTAATCAAATTTTATTTTATTGCTCTTTCTTCTTTGCTATTCTCTACACTCCATTTCTAACATTTTATTGATTATCCTCTCAAACACACAGTTAACTTGTTTGTGTGGATAGCGCAAGCACACATATTAGGGTCTCGTTATGTAGTCCAAGCTGGCCTGGAGGATAGGATGACCTTACTTCTGCTTTCTGAATGCTGGAATTTTAGGTGTACACAAGCTCAACCAGCTCTTAAACTCTTATTCCAGCAGGTTTAAGTCATGTTTGCTATGGAGGAATTATCTGTAGTTAAATTCCAAGTCTTCTGGAGGAATGAGACCTCAGGATTTGTTAAGGTCAGACATTCCTGAAGAATATTCCTGATGAGGCATCATGTTGGTAAAAACTCTTAAAAGATAATTCTTTAGGACAGGATGATAACTTTGTGTGAAACAAACAAACAAACAACTTCCCAAACCAAAAGGAAAAAAAGCCAGGCAGCTTCCTGGAAGGGCACACAGCTTCCAAGGTAGAGTGTGGTTGCAGGCTCTGTGTCTTGTAGTGCTACACATAGGAAATCTACACAATGTCTCCCAACCATGAGGTGGGGCTAGGCACACATGCATGCATCTGTTCCCTCCGTGAATTGCACCAAAGTTTAAAAATCCAATGTTGAAGCTATTAGGTCATTAGATTTAATAAAATTTAGTATTTATTGAGGATTTACTACATTCTAAGCACATTGTCTCATCACTGCCTTTCTGAATATAATTTATAAGGGTCCCCAAACATAATTGTCACTCTGATATGGAATGAATGCATCAATTAACTCCTGAGTGGGTGAATCAGCAAGATGAAAAAGCTGTTAGAAGAAACGAACATGCAGGTATTTAAGAAGACTGTTAGAGTAAGATTGTGCTTTGTAATCCTAAAACAACATAACTGCTGCCTGCATCCTTTCAATCCCACTGAAATTACCTTAGGTCTGTCGGTCTACCTGCAACTTAATATATAATCCCACTAAACCTAAACTCTTAATTCCTATGTGAGTCAGACAAAAGGCTCTGTACAAAAGCCAAAGGAATTTTGCCCTGATAGTTTAGTGATTCATGAATGAGCAGAGTTATGACCCAGTGTGTTACCAAAGGCACACCCTGAGCACTCTCTGCTTTCGATCCAAGTTTTCCATATCTCTTATGTAATTTACGCTGACATTCCCTAGAGTAGATCCTGTTCACTATGTCTTTATGAAAGCGATTTGATAGATTGGTTTATGCAATTTTAGTCTAGATGGTCCCATGATGCTTGCTTGCATGCTGGAGAACCAAGCAACTGAAACAACCCAACAGCTGCTTCAGCCAAGCTGGGAGCCTCAAAAAGACACTGTTTTAATTCCTTTTCAAGACAAAATACAATAACCAAAGCAACTTATGCAAATAAAATGTGTATTAGGCCTCACTGTTCCAGAGAGTTAGAGTCCATGATTATGTGGCAGGGAGCATGGTAGCAAACAGACAGTTTGCTGAGTTTGCATATAATCCAAAAGAAGGAGGCAAAGAAGAAGAGAGATACACCTTCTCCAACAGGTCCACACCTCCTAATCCTTCCCAAACACTTCCAGCAGCTGGGAACCAAGTATTCAAATATATGGGTCTATGGGGCCATTATCATTCAAACCACCACAGGCCAGGGCCAACCACACAGTTCCTGGTGCATGTTGAAGGCCTGGGGTCCCTGAAGAGTGGATGATATGAATCTGAGTTAAAAGGCTGAGGGAGCGAGAGTCTGAAGTCCATGGATGGTGCAGCAGCAACAGCCTTGTTGCTGTAGGAAAACTGAGCTCTCTTATCTGCTGGCTCCTTCTACTTCAGCGCTATCTGGGCTATTGAACGGTGCTTCTCATTTTGGGAGGGTAGCTGACAGAGCTATTTTTATTCTATGAGTGTGAACTGGAAATCACATTCAGCCAGTCTAGCCATTTTAGCAAGGTTTTCCCTCGCTGCATGAACAATACTGGTTTAATTCCCTTTCCTGTGACAGTGGACAAAGACTGACAGACAAGAACAAAACCCCCTGATCTTACTTTAATGACGTACTTCAGAGCATTACATTTCTCTACATCATAGCATGACTTAAGATTTGCTGTGCTTGCCCAGGCATGGTGACACATGCCTTTAATCTAAGCACTCAGGAGGCAGAGGCAGGAGGACCTCTGTGAATTGAAGGCCAGCTTGGTCTGTGTAGTGAGTTCCAGAACAGACAGAGCTACACAGAGAAACCTTGTCTCAAAAAAAAAAAAAAAAATTCAGTTTTTGATAAAGTCTCTTAGATTTTTAAGTTATTTTATGAGCAGGGGTGAGAAAGTTGGGTGTGGTGGCTTTTGCTTGTAACCCCAGAACTCAAAGGGGGAACAGACAAGAGGGTAGCTGTACTTTGGAGGCTAGCTTGGGCTACATGAATTCCAGGTCCGCCTGGGCTGGGCTACGTAGTAAGACTCTATCAAACCAAACCAGACAACAACAACACCCAAACAATCTTAGAATTAGCGGGTCTCTTTATTAATCACTATGTGACTCAACATTGCTAAAATTATCCTAACGTATGTGCTCTGGGTATCACTGGATTTGAATTTACTTCTGTCATTTGTGTGCTGTTGATTTTACAGTTACATTTTATTTTGACATTTTGGTAAAGTGACATTTTGGTAAGGCAAAGTTTTGTGGTGTGTGTGTGTGTGTGTGTGTATTTACTCATGTGTATACGTACATACTACAGTGTTAGGAACTGAGCCCAGGGTCATGTGTGTGGCAGGTCACCCTTTACTCCTGAGCTATCTACCTTCCCTTAGTAGCTATATATATATATATATATGAAATTTTTTATGAAAGTAAATTAGTTGACGTTAGTTTTTGTCAAGATGACAACAGAACCTAATCACAGTGGAAACTGGCATTTTCTTCAAGTGTCCCTGTGAACAGGCCAACACAGATGCTTTTTATTCTAACCTTTGATAAGGAAAGCAGAGATGTGTTTGTATAATTACCTGTCTTAAAAATGTTAACGTTAGGGCGAGGATGGCGGGGTGGCTCAGAAGTTAGAGCACATGATGGGCAAGGGGGAGTCCCAAAGTTTGGCTCTCCAGGAGGCATATAAATGCTGGGTGTAAAGCCATGGCTGCCAGGTGTAATTCCAGCCTCTGAGGGTAGGGTGGGGGTGGGGAGGGGATAGTCTCCAGAGCAAGTTGGCTGGCAGGACTAGATATCCCCATAAGCTCTGCATCCTGTGGAGAGACTACTTGGGGAATAAGGTGAGAGAAAGAGGAAGAAGGATTCTTCTCTTTTCTTTTTTCTTTTTTTGGTTTCTCATTTGTTTATGACAAATATTACCCCATTTTTTTTTTCTTTGAGACAATACTATCAGCCTTAGCCAATTAGAGAATAGAACTGTCTGATCCACCCCTCCTGCTATGACCCTGCTGATGGATAGCAGAGGCCATGAAAGCTGCCTATGACCTTGTCGGCCTCCGTCACATTCGTCTGGATGCTTCTGCTTACAGCACGTGCAGGTCCAGGAACTCTGGAGCAGTCTGCGTGTCCAGGCCACGCCTCCTCCTTTCACTATTTTTTATGTGAATGGCTGTTTTGGCTGCATGTATGTCTGTGTACTCACTTTCGTGCCTGCTGCCAGCAAAGGCCAAAAGAGGGTGTTGGATCCTGTGGAAATGGGGCTACAGATGGTGGTTTAGCTGCTGTGTGGGTTCTGGTATCAAACCCGGGTCCTCTGGAGGTGTAGCCAGTGGTCTTCACCACGGACTCCAGATGGGCATGCATTCTGATATCAACCTCTGGTCTCCATACATGTGCACCCACACACCTGAACAAACACTCACGCACATATGTACAAACCACACCCACATGAAAAATGGAGACATATATTTCTGACTTGCTCTATGATATTTGCTTCAGTAATTTGCCTAGTGTCGCAAGATGGCCAAGGTCACTGGCCATGGTGAACCGGTGCTATTCTTTGTAGTTTAAAAGGACTTGGCTTTTCTTTTCAGGCCCCTCAATAACTTCTTACCTTTTACAGTAACATTGTTCTTCCTGGGACTGCACGTCTAGTTTAAGCCAGGACCTCAGTGTCCCAGGATTCTCCTTCAGACACAGAAGCATCAGAGTCCTCCATCACTATAACCAAATCCCATTTCTCACTTTAGTGTGAAGTACAATTAGCATGGCTGTAACTCTCAGGAACCCAGAACAGTTACCTACACAAGATCAATTCAGCCCCGGTTCTGGCACAGACAGGGAGGTGCTCTCTCAGCCTCACCCATCCTGTTCTGAGATGCTCCGGGAGAGGATGACTCATTCTTTTTGAAGGTATTCCTAATACCACTAGGGGTCTTGATGGGGTACTTTTTTTTTTTTTTCCCTGACAGTGAAAAAATTAAAAAACAGGAAAATTCTGAAGTCCGACAGGTAGCAGTAGGGTAAAATCTCTGGCAGAGAGAACCAGCTGGAGAAAAAAAGGCTTTTGTTTTATTAGGAATACAGACCCCCTGACACACACACACACACACACACACACACACACACACACACACACACA
>NW_026596069.1:15050350-15050717 GCF_907164565.1 Psammomys obesus
CACACACACACACACACACACACACACACACACACACACACACACACTGTGAATTGAAGGCCAGCTTGCTCTGTGTAGTGAGTTCCAGAACAGACAGAGCTACACAGAGAAACCTTGTCTCAAAAAAAAAAAATCAGTTTTTGATAAAGTCTCTTAGATTTTCAAGTTATTTTATGAGCAGGGGTGAGGAAGTTGGGTGTGGTGGCTTTTGCTTGTAACCCCAGAACTCAAGGGGGGAACAGACAAGAGGGTAGCTGTACGTTGGAGGCTAGCTTGGGCTACATGAACCAGATCTGCCTGGGCTGGGCTACACAGTAAGGAGAAGAAGAAGAAGAAGAAGAAGAAGAAGAAGAAGAAGAAGAAGAAG
>NW_026596069.1:15050727-15061772 GCF_907164565.1 Psammomys obesus
GAAGAAGAAGAAGAAGAAGAAGAAGAAGAAGAAGAAGAAGAAGAAGAGATACACCTTCTCCAACAGGTCCACACCTCCTAATCCTTCCCAAACACTTCCAGCAGCTGGGAACCAAGTATTCAAATATATGAGTCTATGGGGGCCATTATCATTCAAACCACCACAGGCCAGGGCCAACCACATAGTTCCTGGTGCATGTTGAAGGCCTGGGGTCCCTGAAGAGTGGATGATATGAATACACACACACACACACACACACACACACACACACACACACACACTCCCTGTAGAGAGAGGGAGACCCAGAAAGCCTTAAGGGCTGGGTTTTTAAGGGTCTTTGAGGGATCTTCTTTTAATTGAGGGTTCATGGGTTGGACAAAGATGAGTAGGCTTATAGGCCCGCAACTTTAGGGTAAACATGTCCTGATCTGACCTTAAACATGTTGGACAGGCCCACCAGCAGGGTGCCTACTGGCAGGAGAAAAGGCCCACCTGGAGTTTGATTTCATCTGCCAGGCTGTTGTCTCAGGTCAGGAGGGTGAGGAAAGAGCCAGATATTGGCTAACTTTCATATCTGTCTGTTACTCCTATCAGGGATCTGTGGGACACCTAAAAAATATCCCTCATTAACATTTACTCTGTATCGTAATTGTTATTTCTTGGCTTATATATAAATATATACACATTTACACACACACACACATATATACATGTATGTATGTATGTTATTTGTTGGTTTCGTAGTTGTTGTTTTGTGACAGGGCTACTCTGTGTAGCCCTGGCTGTCCTGGAACTTGCTCTATGGATAAGGCTGGCATTGAACTCAGAGATCTGTCTGCTTCTGCTTCCAGAGTACTGAGATTAAAGGCCTGTGCCACCACTGCCCAGCATTAACATTCTTGTTGCAGAAAAGGCACGATGCTTTCATAATATACCACCTTTCCCATAAAATCAGCAGTTCTCAGCCTGTAGGTGGGGACCCTTTGGGGATCAAGTGACCCTTTCACATGGGTGGCCTAAGACCATCAAACACCAGATACTTAAATTACAATTCCTAACATTAGCCAAATTACAGTTATGAAGTAGCAAAGAGAATAATTTTATAGTTGGGGTCACCACAACATGAAGAACTGAATTGCGGAACTTGAGGAATTAGGAAGGTTGAGGACCACTGACCTAGATGCTTTGTCTGAGTCATTTCATGTGTGAATACAAAACTGTTGCCAATGCGCTCTGGTTGGGGTAAGACAGATTGGGCTTTTGTTGCTGTTATTGCTGTAGTTGTGGTTATGCCTTAGTTAGGGTTTCTATTGCGTGAAGAGACACCATGATCACAGCAACTCTAACAAAGGCAAACATTTCAGTGCTGGCTTACAGGTTCAGAGGTTTAGTCCATTAGCATCATGGCAGGAAGCATGGCAGCATATAGGCAGACATGGCGCTGGAGGAGCCAAGAGTTCTCCTTTTTCTTTTTTTAATAAAAAAATAATTTATTTATTTTTAGTTTATGTATGTTTGTGTTGTGCCTACATGCGTGAGGGAGTCAGATCCTCTGGAACAGGAGTTACAGACAGGTGTGAGCTGCCATGTGGCTGCTGGGGATTGAACCTGGCTCGTCTGGAAGAGCAGCCGGTGCTCTTAACCATGGCACCATCTCTCCAGCCTGGAGAGTTCTAAATCTTAGACCACAGACAGCAGAAGACTGTGTGCCACACTGGGCATAGCGTGAGCATAGAAGACCTCAAAGCCTCGCCCACACAGTGTCACACTGTCTCCAACAAGGCCACACCTACTTCAATAAGGCTACACTTCCTAATAGTGCCACTTCCTATAGGCCAAGCTTTCAAACACGTGCGCCTGTTCAAACCTGCACAGTCGTTTGTTACACAGACACTAAAGCAGTATACACAGGACAATAAAAGCGGATTGAATGCCTGCTATTGTGCTCGGTGCTCAGATACTGCTGCACAGCATCAAACTGTGTTCAAAGGAAACTGTCTTTTAAAAAGGAAACGATGGGGTGGTTTCAGAGGTTAATGGATGGCTCAGAGGTTAAGAGCACTGTCTGCTCTTCCAGAGGCCCCGAGTTCAATTTCTAGCAAGGACATGGTGGCTCCCAACCATCTGTAATGAGATCTGGAGCTTTCTGACGTGCAGGCACACATGCAGACAGAACATTGCAAATGTAATAAATAAATAAATCTTAAACTCAAGAAATATTTTTTTTGGTTTTCCCTTTTAACAAGGTAAACAAGAAGAGAGATATCTTTCAGAGATCTCAAGATTAACCAGTTTGAATTTGCAGTAGGTCTAGCAATGAGGATATTGTATTTCTATAAAGAAGCCATGTTTAAAAGATATTTTCTTTACATTTGAGCTGTTCAGGTGCCAAGTGCTATGTCTGAGGTGCCCTGTGTATCTGGGTACAAGGTCTCAAAGAAACCTGGGACAGTTCTCACTCAGTACTCATGGTCCCTCAACTATTATACCTTGGAGCAGTCATGTCCTCATTTTCATCCATCAGGCACTGAACCCCAGGAGTGGTATATAAAAATGCCTTTCCAAAAGACTCAGCATCTCCGAACCAAGCTGCTGATCTGACTTTCCCAAGGTATGTATGGATCATGTTTCTGTTTGCCAACCACCATATTCCAAAGTCTAGAGTCCACCTCTTCAGCCACTTCCCTCCACCTGTCTCTGTCTCTCCTAGCCTGCTTATAAGTCCTCTCTTTAGGCTTCTGGAACCTACTACCCTCTCAAAGGCTGCACCATGGTGGGGACATATCTCTCTGCTAAAGACACTTATTCCCCTGCCTCTATTGGAACCCTTCCCTTCCCCAAATGCCCCTCCCAGTCCACCTCTTCAGCAATTCTCACTTCTACCTGCTCTCTCCTCTACCAACTAAGTGTCACCCTGGAGCTGCCTGCTTTGTCTGCTATTATTATGAAAGCCACACTGGTGTGGCAAGATGTTCCTCTCACTCTATTGGGTTCCTATCACATGGAAAGGTACGACTCTATCACATGGAAAGGTACGACTCCCCCCTGTGATTTGGGACATTTCTCCTTGACAAGTCTCATTCCTTTTGGGGATGCCCTGTATTGAAATTCTTGTCACCACAACACTTACCCCTTCTCTTCCCTTTGTTCTTAGCTTCTTCCTGGAGCTTCCCCACCTCCCCATGGGAGTGGCAGTTCCATGGCTTCCTTGAGCGCTTCTGGGCCTATGACCCTTTCCTTACCTCCTTCTCCTCAAAGCTACCTGTTCTCTCTGTCTCTGTCTCTCTGACTTCCTGGGCCTTTAGTTCTTTCTTCTAATCTCCCCCTAAGAACTGCCTGCCAAGTCTCATAGATTCCTTTTGAGCTTCTGGGGTTTCCTTACACTGACCTGAGCCTTTTTCTTTTTTTCTGGGACTCAGGTTTTATTAGAGCCTTGCTGTCTTCTGCAAATGACTTGGCCTCAATACACCCCAATCACTTGATTTTCAAATCTCTCATACGGTAACAACTTCTGCCACTGCACAAACAAATGTTCCCCAAATCTCATATATGTTGCAATTAATGGCTTTTTTTTATGTCCAGTCTAGCTCTCAAATATGACAGAGATCTGTTATGTTTTTAATAAGCTTCAAGCACCATAATTGGGCAGATATTGATCTATTCTAACTCAAGTAGGCTGGCCTGGCCTACTTCCCGACCATGTGCCCTGTTACCTGTCCTCTACTCTCACCCTGGCTGCCTGTGCTCCATCTTTTTCCTCCTGGTGACATCTCATGGCCAAGTGAACTCCTTCTCCCCATCCTCTGCTTGCGACCCCCAGACTGGGAATGGAAGTCTGACCTACTATCTCCTCTGCCCAGTCATAGGCTCTTCAGTTTTTGTTTTTTTTTTTTTTTTTTATTAACCAATCAGAGATAATTGGGGAATAATGTTTACACAACACTGAGACAGGAGATTCCTCCATAGTAACAACAATATCAGAATCTGTTAGCATTTAGGTTACCACAATTAGCAATCGAATATACAGAGACATACTCTAACACAAAGTGAATGAAGGTCACCTCTACACTTACGTCTCAATTTCCTCTGTTCTATACTTATATCTCAATGTTCTCTGTTCTAAGTCCGTTATCACTATAATTTCTCAGTCCTCTGATGCAGCCTTGATAAAACCTGATAAGCTAGGGTCAGATAGAAGGGGAGAAGGTTCTTCCCTATCAGGGGACTAGGGAAAGGGCATAGGGGAAGAAGAGGGAAGGTGGGTGAGACTGGGAGGAGGTGAGGGAGGGGGCTGCAGTGGGGATACACAGCGAATAAATTGTAATAAATAAATAAATAATACACACACACATGTATAGCAAAGGCACTCTTTACCTAAATATTTATAAATTCATTGGGTGTGGTTAAAGAATTTGCAAATCTGTAACAAAGTTATTTTAAAACTTCTAACAAAAGGTTGACTCTTAATTTGCTATGTGTGATTCAACTCTCACTTAGAAAACTAGATCTACTTACTATACATGCAACTTGAATTCTACTCTTGTTTGGGAAAACAGATGTTTTAAATAGCAACCACGTGGTGAGCCTCCAAGGTGGCTGATACCCTCACTAGCATGGAAGCAGCCATGGACTTCCATTCTAATAAATAACAATAAGCCCTTCTCCTCAACCAGACCTTGGAGCGGTCACGTCCTTATTTTTATCCACTAGATACATAAGTGTCAGCATGGTGACTGCCCTCAGCCTTTTTGGGGTTTCACAGACCCCCACATATCTTTATCCTCAAACAAGTGAAGGCAGACTTTTCTATTCAACCTGGATGTCTAAGATCACCCCTTCCGTTAAAGGACAATAGCTTTGCTTTCTGTGTGACTCGGCTGCACTTTGACCCTTTTTATCTTCATTCTTCAGTTGGGTGTGGTGGTGAGTGGCTATAATCTCTAAAAGGTGGAGAGGAGGATCAGAATTCAAGGTTATCTTCAGCTACTAGCTGAGCTTGAGGTCAACCTGAGCTATTTGAGATTCTGTTTCAAAGTAAAAACTACAACTAAAACTGAAGACAAAACTCCCTCCTTCACTCTTCACTGTCTGTCCACTCACTGCCCATCCTCAGAGTACTCTGAATGACTCCTCAGTTACACCAGGCAGCTTCTTATTTCAGTCAGTTTTGGATTTGCTGGCCCTGGCTGGGGCCAGTTGGTGGCTATCAGGCAGTTCAGATTTTCCCTAAGGCTAATGCTGAAAAAAACCCAACACAAATTGAGCTGAGAAAAAGAACAGCAAACACAAAGTACTAATTCTCCCATTTTGATTGACTGACAAAGTTTGAATCATAGATCGTCTATATCAATTTCAGCAAAGATGACAAAAGCACACTAGCTAGAAAGGTTTACCCGGACAAGTGACAGAACCCATGTGAAGATGGCTGCTGGTGAGGCTGGCAGGGAGGGCCTGAGGTCAACTTGGCTGATAATGTCTGGCTGGACTCCCAGTTATGTACCTCATTCCTGCTTGACCTGAGAGCAGTTGTTTTTGCTTACCTGGCTGGCTCCTGTTTCCTCACCCTCAAATGCTTGTGAAAATGACATGCAAGTGGTCTGAATCCTTGAAAACCCAACATCGTGTTCCAACAATGTGTGAAAGCACAGTCTTCAAGAAAGATGAAAGATGAAGGGACTGTGGAGATCAGCATAAGATA
This sequence comes from Psammomys obesus, assembly GCF_907164565.1. NCBI lineage: Eukaryota > Metazoa > Chordata > Mammalia > Rodentia > Muridae > Psammomys > Psammomys obesus. The sequence continues at coordinate 15,056,426 of NW_026596069.1, forward strand.
TGGGACAAATGCTGAACTAGGGATTTTCTCTATGTTTTTATTAGACATCTTATTTCATACATGCTATTTATGATCAGTAAGGTGTGGCCGAAATGTGATCAAGTTCGCTTGTCAATATAATATTTATTTTAAAAGTTCTTCAATATAACTTAAACATTGAAGAAATCAATATCTATTTTACTCAGCAGAATTCTGATCATATAAGGGAAAATCTTATTTAAGAGACGGTTCTGTACTATAAAGAATTTTATGACTCATGCTAGTATCTAACTTTCATATAATTTACATATAATTATATAAAAATTATGTAAAATGTTGTCTAAAGCATAATTTATCAGCCCAATAATATTCCTGTGCTTCATTCTCAGAGAGGAATACCATGTGTTGAAAAAGGTATAATACTATCTATTAAGAAGTTTATGAAATTCAAATTAATTTTTGTGTATGGTATATGCATGCCTGTCTGTTGGTATGTATGTGCAGGTGCTAGCTCTTGTCTGTGGAGGCAAAATGTCTTCCTGTCTACCTCTCCACCTTATTTTTTGAGGTGGGGTCTCTCTCTGAACCTGGAGCTGCTTGATTCAGCTAGACTAGCTGTTATAATAATGATTAATTATTCTTAGGCCACGCAACAGAACTGGAAAAAGGAGGTTTATTGTGGGACGTGGGGATGGAGAGGAGGGAACAGCCATGACAGAGAGACACAGAGAGAGTGAGTGAAACTGAGAGAAAGTGTAAGAGGGAAAGACCTGGAGCGGCTGGCAGGGTCCTCTTATCAGGTACACGCCTGGTGCACACCAGGTGAAGCAGGTGATGATGTCAGAGGCTGCTAGGCTCCTGAAAGACCCCTGAAAGACCCCTGATGGTGGGCCAGAGGGACCACCTGTATGCTAACATTCCTCCCTTTTGGTTTAATTTAAAAAATTAAAAGTTAAGGGGTGGGGTGGGGAGGGGATGAGGATGTTGTGTTAAAAAAAGGCTGCTTCCTGCTGACTTCAGGGTGGTGACATCTCCAGGGATCTGAAGAGAATGGGGGGCGGGGCTGGTGAAGTCCGGGGAGAACTGGCTGTTTTACTGCTGTCCAGGATCTGTGAGAACATCTGCTGGTTAGGAAGGAAAACGCAGGTCCGGCTGACTCAGCCTGCGAGGTTAGACTGGTGCACCTGTGAGCAGCTGTTTTGGTGCTGTCATGGATGTAGGAAACACCTGGACTTGCCAGGCTGCTGGAACACATATATGGGCAGAAGACAAAGTTAAGTAGGTTAGGAAGAAATTTTTTTTTTTTCTTGTAGGTGCACATTTGAAACTTTTGGACCCATGGTTTTGGAACTGGGGGGAGGTCCCCAAACTAGGGATGTGGGGAGGAATCCCACCTTCTGCAATAGGCAACAGGTGGGAAACTTGGGCTTTTGAGTGGCAGTACTTATCTGGAGTTCATTTGGATTTCCTGTAGCTTACAAGAATCCTTTTTAGTTTACAAAGAAGATGACTTTTAAACATGTCAGCATCACCATTGTTTGTGATCTGCAGTGAAAACACATATTGTTGAAAAGGGCGATAAACACACATCTCTGTGTTAACACACGAACACTATTTGAGGTGAGCTCAGGAAAGACAAGAAGCCTTCCACGAAGTAGAAGGGGCAAAAGCTCACTTGATCTTGATTTTCAGTATGGTTACTTGTCATGAAAGAGGGACTTCTTCCCTCTATCCAGAAGGCTGGATGTGTATAAATTTAGTACAGTGAGGGCTGGAGAGATGGCTCAGAGATTAAGAGCACTGGCTGTTCTTCCTAATGTCCTGAGTTCAGTTCCCTGCAACCACACGGTGGCCATCTATAAGATCTCAGCTTACCAGCACACTGGCTTGACTTTCTTACCCCATGAAAACCCATGAATAACTGTAACACCTCTAAGCTTCTACCTCATTAACATTAAAAAATAAAGAAAAAAATGTAGTACAATGAGAAACATTTTAAAGTCTATACTTAAGAGATAAACCAAAGGAATTTTAAAATCTTGAGCTGGGAACTATGATAGTGGATTATATAGTGGAATGTTCTACCAGAGTTAGGTTAATAAATCAGAGCTCCACTGATTAATGTCAGAGCTCTGAATAGTCTTAATACAACAGTAACATAACAACAGGAAGAAATCTGAAGTGATTTTTAGTTTTTGGATACCTTAAATCACCTTCTTATACCCATCTAGGCTTTCATTTGTATTTGTTAGCCTTAAAACACCTCCTTAGACCTTAAAATATTTTCTAAGGTCCTCCCAACTTAAGCATCTACATTCTTAGGCCTTATGTAAGCTTTACATCTTTCTTCCTATCCAATTATTTACCATGAGACACAGGTGAGACTGTTGGGCGCCGTCATTGTCCTTTAGTTAAAGGGATAGTAAAAAGTCACATCTGAGGCCTGTTTTTCTGAGTATGGTAACAAGGCAGACTGTGTGCAGGCCTAGAACATCCCTATGCATAAGGCTTAAGGCCTGATTTTTACACACGAAGACTGAGAAGGCATCTGAAGCCTTGTATTCTGCTGTTATACTGATAAATCTTTCACTAACTATCCTTTAAACCCATCCGAGGCCTGAGATAAAAGGCAGGATCTTAGATGGAAAAGAGGAAGGTTTTGTCCACTCCCATGACAGAAGCTGGCAATGTGACCACGAGACCTGAGTGTGAGGTTAAAATAGACCTGCAGTGTTCCCCTGGGCTTGGTACAGGTGATGGAGGCCAAACACATTTTTAAGGCAGTGATTTTTGAGAGTGAAGACAGGGCATAAAAACTAAGTGCTAACATTGTAAACAAGCAAATGTCTCTAGAATAGATATATCCCAACTCAAAAGTATCTTTGGAATCATATATGGTTTAAAATTACCTAAGCACAAGCTTTTAACTACTAACCCTAGTAACACCATATCCTGTTTTTGACCCTGGACCTTAAAAACATAGCTGGGTCTGTGAAAGGGTGAATAACCTATTTCTAGAGTCAGCAATACAGTAGCACAGTACAAAACAATTTTAAAATTGCAGTTGAATTTATTATACCAAATCCATTGGCCAGAAAGCCTAGTGGTAAACCCTGAGCACAGGCAGCTGGTGGCAAGAGAAAGAAACACCTGATTCATGTATGCAGCAAGAACTAGCAAAGACAGAAGTAGTTAGATGTGTACTTTAAATTAGCTTGTTAATCTGAATAGACATTATAACCTTGAAAGTTCGCCATCACATAAAGAACATTTTGAACCAGGATTGAATCACACATACAATATGTTGTAAAAAGTGTAACTTTGAGTTTCTATAAAGATATAGACCAATTTAAAATGAGATTTTTTTTTTCTTTCTTAGTCTAAAAGAAGGTAAAATAATAAATAGAGAGTTCACTAGAACTAAGAGGCTTTCTAATTGGTGCTTTATGCCACATGGTCATCTTAAGATGGTGGGCCATGTGGCAGGTTGTAAGCCATGCGGTCCACGGTCCACATGGCTGCTTACATGCACATACAATCACATACTTACGTCCTAAACAAGAGTTGAACTTGGATTTTAAACGCCATGCCCAATAAGCAAATTATAAATCCTTAGATAAGAGTTCACAGTACAATCTTAAGATACGTATTTTTCTTTTGAGAGTGGAGTGTAAAGAGAACAGAGAGAAAAGATTTTTAAGAGTCGGGAGGTAGAGCCTCAGAGATGAGCGGCTTTGGGAGCATAAAGCAGAGTGTAGGTATTTGGTGTGCGCCTTTTTTTTTTTTTTTTTTTTGTCCTTTGAGTGCGGCCAGGTTTTTGTAGCAGAGAGTGAAGAAGGGAGTGCGTGCTTGCAATGTGGCTTCAGGAAGGGGGGAGGAGCCAGTGGCGGTGGGGTCCAGGTGGATGGAGAAATTGAGAGCCAGAGCCATGTGGAGGGACTGGACTCTGAGTAGAATTTAGAACTGGATTAACAGACAAGCGGTCCGCACATACTTCAGGATTGCTCTTGAGGAAGTTGTTTGCCTTGGAGCAGCTGTCAGAGGGAGCAGGACTGTTGTAGCCTGGGTGCTCCCATCCAGCGCTGACCCACTGCAAACACAGCTTAGCAGAGCAACCAGACAGGAACGGGACAGGGGTTGGTGGTTCACAACCCCCCTCCCACCCCCATCACGTGGGCAGTGTAATCTGGCAACTTAGAAGCCAGGTGTAGGGGTGTGAGGTTCTCCAGAGAGCATCAAGATGGGGAGCTTAGAGGTCCGAATGGGGACACCCATTCGACCTAGTGCTAGAGAGAGAGGAAACTGCTGGTAGAAGAGAATATCAAGGAAACAGTCTGAACAAGAGTCGGTGAAAACAGCCTGCCACTGCTGTTCATGGTGACCAGCGCTGTATGTGGGAATGTAGCCATCAGTGGACCAGAAAACAAATCTATTGTGGGTGGGCATAGAAGGGATCCCAGTTGGCCAAGACAATGGGAGAGTGCCCCTCCCCCAATGTTAACATGCCAGGCAACAGATCTGGTGTAAGGGAGGTTTATTGTGGGAAAGGGGGAGAGGAAAGAGAGAGGAGAGACACAGAAACAGAGAGAGTGAAACCTGGGGAGAGTGTAAGAGAGAAAGAGCTAGGGAGGCTGGTAGGGTCCTTGCCATGGCAGCTGATGACCTCAGAAGTTGCTAGGGCCCTGAAAGGCCCCTGAAGGACTGTATGTGTGCTAACACTAGTTGTGCAGTAAGCTGCAGGGATCCTTTTGTCCTCACTTTCCCAGAAGTAAGGTTAGGTGAGCCTCACCACGTCACTTTGGTGCTGGAGATCCGAACTCCGGTCCTCGTGCTTGAGCAAACACTGCAACAACGCAACCATAGCTCTAGGCCCATAGTTACAGGCCCATAGTTACCCTATTTAACCAGTGATTACAGTACAGAGGTATGAAGCCTTAAAAACCATGAAAATGAGATGCTATCTTTTGTGTTTGTAGAGACAGGACCTTGTTCGGTTAGCTTGGCTGGACAGATATTTCTTATGTATTTGTTCTGTAGCCGTAGCTGGTCTCCAAACTGCAGCATTTCCTGTCTCAGCCTTCAAAGTGTATACCAGCTCACCTGGCCAAAGTGAGGCTCTATAGGCTGTTTTATTTTCCTTTTCCTCTTCTATCACAGAAAACACTTTTTACCAAGAAGAAATCTTTTTACCTAAAGAAATCTGAAACACTTGGCGGATAATGTTCATTCTTATTTACCATACACCAAATAAAATGTCTGTTACCTCCAGCAACATTTTTTTCCATCCTTCCCACACTGTCTTCTTTCTTTCTTATAAATTTTATCTATCTATCTATCTATCTATCTATCTATCTATCTATCTATCTAT
>NW_026596069.1:15061782-15075399 GCF_907164565.1 Psammomys obesus
TATCTATCTATCTATCTATCTATCTATCTATCTATCTATCTATCTATCTATTTGTTTTGAGACAGGGTTTCTCTGTGTACCCCTGTCTCTACTAGAACTCACTCTGTAGACCAGGCTGACTTCAAACTCAGGGATTCACCTGCCTCTGCCTCTGCCTCTGGAGTGCTGGGATTAAAGGTGTCTGCCACCCACACCCACTTCCCTTCCTTTTTGAAACAGTCTTGCTCTGTATCCCACAGGGGCCCCAAACTCCATCCATTCGCCTCAACCTCTCAAATTCTGAGATTATAGGCATTGTAAAAACTACCAGTTTTGACTTACTTTATTCAGTTGTATATCTAAAATTTTGAGTGTGGGGCTGCAACAAACAGAAGATGTTGGAATTAGTTTTTTTCTATGCTTGTTCTAGCTCTCACACAACGAGACAGAGACCCGTTACATTTACAATAAGTTCAAGCACCATAACTGGGCGGGTATGGATCTGTTCTAAGTTGACTGTGCTAGCCTGGCCTGCTTCCCAGCCATGTGCCCCATGACCTGTCCTCTAGTGTTGCCCTGGCTGCCTCTGCTTCATCCTTGTCCCCATGGTGACTCCGCCATGGTGGCCTCCACCTATGGCATAGCTACCTTCTTTCTCCCTCCCTGCCCGACACCCCTAGACTGGGAATGCAAGTCCTGCCTACTGTCTCCTCTGCCCCTTCATAGGCTCTTGAGCTTCTTTATTCCCAATCAGAGATAATTGGGGATTAATTTCTTTTTACACATTGAGATAGGAGATTCCTCAATAGCAACGACAATACCAGAATCTGTTAACATTTCTTCACTGTGGGTTCATCAATTAACAATCAAATATACAGAGACACACCTAATGTAATGTGAATGAAGGTCACCACTACAAGAAGATAATAAGGAAATTCCCACAGGCCTAGTAGTAATACATTTAGAAGAAAGTCGTTAACTGGTTTCTTTCTGTCTCACTGCCTGCTCCCATAGGCTTAAGGTCTTTTCACCACCGTTAAAAAATGAAACACCTCAGGTTTCTGCAGTCTGCTTTGCTGTGGACTTTACCTGGTCTTTGAAGAAGTATCACTTGGTAATACAGGCTCAAAGAGGCTCAGTGTGCATGTCATAGGCTCTAAGCATTCCACCTGTCTCTGTTTTAGAAATGAGCTGTGCACTGTGTTTAAGGTTCAGCTCCAGGGTAGTACTTGACTACACGCCTCTAGGCTCAATCTTTGGCTTGGGAGTCCGTGAAGAGGGGGAGCCTTGAGATTCTCAGTGCTAAATTCTCTTAAGACCACTAAAGACAAGAAACTTCCTGGGTGACTTAGTAGGAAATTTGGTGTTTAAACATAGAGATAAGCATCCTTGTCACTAGAGACAAGAAACTTCCTGGGTGACTTAGTAGGGAATTTGGTGTTTAAACATAGAGATAAGCATCCTTGTCCCTCAGCAGACAGTGATCAAAAGGAGATTTTTAACTTTTTTACATTTATATTTTTGAGAAATGGTTTCTTTGAATCACAGCCCTGTCTGCCCTGGAACTTGTGTTGTAGAGCAGGCTGGCTTCAGACTTGGAGATCTGCCTGCCTCTGCTTCTGGGATTACAGGCGTGTGCCGCCACAACTGGCTGAGAGTTTTTTAAAAAAGAAAAGAGTAAATCAAACAAAGGTCCCACTAGTGCTCACCATGTACCAGGCTCCCTCTAACCCTTTAAAGGCTTCAACTCATTTAATGAAGTCAGCACATACATGTGTTTTGTGTTTGTTGTTGGAGCTGTGCTTCATTCCAGGAGAGTCAGTCTCTTTAGAATCAGAAGCTGTGTGTAACGTGTGCATGTACATGTTTGTGTAAGTGTACAGCTTCACGTACGTGTGTGTGTGTGAAGGTGGAGGGCAGGGACTGGCCTTGGTTGTCTTCCTCTGCTGCACCTTGGTGTTTGAGAAGGGGTATAGGGAAGTCTCTGAATCCACAGCTCACCAACTGCCTAAAGCTGGCTGGCCAGCGAGCTCCTGGGATCCACTTGTGTCTAACCTGCCCAGTGATGGGATTAAAGCAAACAATAAGGGCTCACATAACTGTTGCTAGAGTTCTTAAGGTCAGAGTCTTGGGCCCCGGCAGTCTTAAAAAATTAGGACCACTCTCCTGCTCTCAACAGGACAATTAAACAGATAACAGTTACGCACAAAGGTTTAGTCAATGTGGCCACATTGGGAAAAGAAACAAAGAGATCAGTGATGCCACCCCACCCCAAATTTACCTTCAGAGTCTTACGTGAGGTTTAGATTTAAATGCAGGGCAAGGTATATGCCTAATTTAGCAGTGCTGGTCAGAGTGTGGTCCCTTCCACCAGCGACCTAGTTCCTCTTCTGGTTAGCACCAGATTCCTGCCTTTTCCTCCCCCAGCATGAGATTATGGAGGAATTCCAGTTTTTTTTTTTTTTGGAGACCGTTGTTTTTAATAATTTGATTGCTAAAGGAAGGAACACACGTCTCTTTGCAGGATGGTTTATACAGTCATGATTAACTGATCAGCTGAAAAGAAACACCTGCACACGATATGCTTGGAATAGGCGATGTAGGTTAGGAGCTCGAACAGTGTACCTAGCAGCAAGAACCATTCGAACAAAGGGTAACCTTGCGCCTAGGAGGTGCATCAGCTCAGCGGACAGCTTGCCGGTGGGCTAGGAATTAGGCTGTGGTGCTCGTGGGCCTGTTGGCTGTGCTCACCTTCAGTGAGAAGGTTGGTCAAGGCATAATGGGTGCACATAGGCCCACATCACATCTGGCTGTCTATAATTCCAGGACGGAATTACGCCTCCTTCGTCCTCCTCCAAAAGATGCCTGTCTCCCACCGACATCATCCTTGATGCAGGGCGCACCCAGCCCTGGGGACGCGGTCCTGCCTAGTGCCGGGTCCACCAGGGACGGTGACCAGAGAGGGCGGGGCGGGGTGGGACGCTGGCGCGGAGTACCAGGACCAATCAGGACGCGGCGCTTCAGGGGCTAAGGTTCTCGGTTCCCCCTTCTCCGGGCGCAGCGCCGCCTGGCGAGTTGTGCACCGGCGGGCGGAGCCTGCAGCATTCTCGGGGGCACACAGGGCTGTCGGGATTGTCCTCGTGGGTGTCCACGGTCCGCGATCGCCGCGTGTCTGTCACCTCTTTCCATCGCCCTCCGGGCCCCGGCCGCGCGCATCCGCCGGGTAGTCCGGGGTCTGTGCGGGGGCGGCGCCGCCACTCCCTCGGGCTCCGCGGCGGGAATGCGGCTGCCGTGGCCGGCTGGGCAGCGGGCGGCGGCAGCAAGCGGAGCCCGGGCGCACTCGCCGCTGGCCGGGACGCCGCCCTGGCCTGCGCTCGGCTCCCGAGGCCGCCGCTGCGCTCCGGGGCCCGGCGCGGAATGAGGTGCAGGCCGCGAGCCGGCGAGCGCCCCGCTCCGCGGCCCCCAGGCTCCCCGCGGCCGCCCGCGCCTCCCGTGCCCCGGCGCCCACGCTAGAGCCCCGCGCTGGCAGCGCTCGCCGCGGCCGAGGCCCGCAGAGCGCACGCGACCCGGCCCGGGTACCGATCGTGGGGATTCGCCTCCTGGACGCCGCCCGGGGGTGCGGGGACCCCGGCACGCTGCAGCCCGCGGGCCGCGCTCCGCACCGCAGCGCTCTTCCCAGCCTGGCCCGTGGCTTTGGCCTCTACGGTGCCCGGTCCCCCCGGCATTCCTCCACCCTTCCCTCTGCTCCACCGCCTCCCATTCATTGCATCCGTTTCCCCTTTCCGGCTCAGTTCCCCTCCCCGCAGCCTTCACGGACGAACCCCGCTATCCTCTTGGGGTTCTCTGTACATTCATGGAAGTTTAGGGCCTGGACCGTGTCCCGGAGTCCGGCCCGCGCTGCTCGCAGGGCAGAGGAAGATGTCTGCGCTCAAGCGGATGATGCGGGTCTCCAATCGCTCCCTGATTGCCTTCATCTTCTTGTTCTCCCTCTTCACGTCCTGTCTCTACTTCATCTATGTGGCTCCAGGCATCGGTAAGCACCCGGACACACCCTTACCTCCTCCTATGGTAGCAGAGGGGTAACAGGGGTGTGGAGGGCTTTGGAAGCTGGACCAAAGCATCTGATTTGATTTCGTTTTTTCAAAACTGTCGAAGAGACTGCGTGACCATGTTCGGTTTGGTTAAAAACCGCTTAGGAGAACTTAAAAGGTCGAATTCTGGGATGTAGGGAGATGAGGGTGGGGTGAGGTGGGATGGGGTGGGCCGCCTCTTGTCGCTTTCTTGAGGATTGGCGACAACTTTATCCATCGGATAAGTTCAGTGTTTAATTGTAGTTTTATCCAGACATCTTTTTTTTTTTTTTATGTAAAATCACAGGTTGTGAAAATCTGATGGGGAAGCAGTAGTAATTGTGGTGCCTGCGTGCTGGTGTGGGTCGTGCAGTATGTGAGTGTTTTTTGGGAGCTGGGTTGTTGAAACACAGCTCTATTAATCAGCTCGGGTCTCCCAGTCAGAGCCAGCCTGTGCGTGACCTGTTGGGATGCCGGCTTAGACAAAACATCGATTAAAACAATTACGCAAGGCAGTCTGTGGGCTTCAGTTGTTAACTTTCTGTTATTTACTTTTTGACTTTTGGTCCCAAATACACTTCTGCGTGATCTTGACTTCTTTATTGAAATATCCCGATGCCTCATTTCTTCTGCTCTTGACAAGGGTTTCCAAGTGGCCTTATTTTAGGGAATGAAAAATTCTATGGATCTTTATGGCTGTTAAAACATCCTATTCTCTAAACTTGGCCGAGTTTTCTTGTTCCGTGTTTAATTCTGAGCGACTAGGTAACAGCGTGTATTCTGTCATTTCTTATTACAGATTCAGTTGTCTTGTTTTGAGTCAGTGTTTCTTCCCTGGGTTATCCAAAAATGTTGTGCCTTTCAGAGAGGAAAAACACCTGCAGAATTTTGAGGTGAAATTCTTAACTCTGCAGAGGTGTGTGTGTGTGTGTGTGTGTGTGTGTGTGTGTGTGTGTGTGGTAATGAATTACGGGAGAGAGAGTGTAGCCTCTTCCAGAATGATTTCTCATGAAAAAGTAATTATTATGTGATCTTTTCTTTATTGGATTTAATTAAGTATACTATCAGATAATGATGACATATCAAGGAAACACCTTGATATATCACCCCCAGCCACAAGTTTATGGGTAAAATTTGAAGGAGTGTTGCTATTTGGTATTTGGTCTTTCAGTGTGTTTTTTTTCTTTAGGAAAACAAGAACAACCCACAAAACAAACAAACAAACAAACAAACAAGCAAACAAACAAAAACAAATTATCTTATGACAGCAGTTCACATTTTAGCCTGAAACATGAATTGGGCAAAATTTTTATATAGCTGGGATATAGACTGTGTAATTTTTTTTTTATTGGTTCAAAGTTAGATGTTTTAAATTATTTTTATTAGGAAATCTTTATTAATTCTGCCACACCATCTAGATTGTTGAGGTCAGAAGTATTTTAATATCTTTTGTATCATTTAATAGATTGGGTATTATTTAGGACAATTAGGAAAAGGTTTAAAAAAAATCTTCCTTGTCATTTTAGACATCATATGCAAATAATTTAATTCTATAGAAACTTCTTGCTTTTTCATTTATTTCCTCAAAATTTGGACCTCTATGGAGAGTATTATTTTTACCAGATATTTAACTGTGAGAGATTCTGCACAGGAGTATTTTAAAATATCTTTATTGTGTGTGCGTGCCCACAGGTGTGAGCGTGCACATATGGTGGTGTGTGTGTGTGAAGGTCAGGGTATGGCGGTGGTCTCCTTCCACCCTGTGGGTTCTGGAGATCAAATGCACGTTGTCAGGTGTGGCAACATGCAGCCTTACGTGTTCAGCTGTCCTGCTGGTCCCTGACAAGATTTCTCTTTTTTTTAGACTGGATCGCTTTATGTAGCCCTAGATGGCTGGAACTCTTTACACTGGCAGGAATTCGGAGATTAAAGGCAGGCAGCACCACACCCAGCAAGAAAGTTTTTGAATTCACAATTTCCACATTTCCTTTGAAAGCTCTCTTTTTGCTGTTGTTTCTTTTGGATGGCGCTTAGGGCCTTGCACGTGCAAAGAAAGAGCTGCATAACTGGGCTAAATCCTGGGTCCTCTTTCTTCCCATATTGGGAAGCATGCTAAAGAGTCAAGCAAAGGAAGTCCAAATCCCAGCTTTCACTAACGCTCATATGTTATCTGTAGATTGTTAAAATTCAGTTGACATGGAAGCCTGGTCCGTCCATGTTTCTTATTTAAGTGTGTGACGTTGCCATAGAACAGCCAGTGGATAATGTCATAACTGGACAATTGTCTTGCAAGCAAGTAGGTCAACATAATTTAGATTACTCTATTTTGAGAATCCTATAATTAAAAATGTTAACAATGAAGCCAGGAAGAAAAGTAAGTTAACCAAACATAAAATGCTACGAATTTGATAGACCAATGTCTGCCCCCCCCCCTATTTCCTTGTGCTATTGGGGGGAGCTGGTTTTTTTTTTTTTTTTCTTTCTCATCTTTAAGTTGGGAAGAAGTTTTCTAAAATTCTAAAATTCACAGTTTTGCTAGGAAATTCAAATTTTGTGTTTGGTGACAAAAGCTGTGTGTGTGTGTGTGTGTGTATGTGTGTGTGTGTGTGTGTGTGTGTGTGTGTGGTCACTTTTCTCAAATGCAGGTCAGATGCATAGGTCTAACCACAGTGTGTCAGCTGTTTTCTGAAGTGAAAATGATGTGGAAAATGTGGTCAGTTGAGTTGCCTGTACAGCAGCCAGTTGAGTAAGTGCTTTTCCTCGAGGCCCCTCGTGCCTTGGGGTGGCATTGTGTTCTCTCCCAGGCCATCGCTTACTGCTCAGTAGTTTTCGTTGGATGAACTGGTACTTGTTGCAATGCTCATATTCTTACACAAGGTACATCCTGGAGTAAAATTTCCTCTTCACCGGACTATGCGCCATAGAAGTTCTTTTTATTTTCTTTTTTAAATAAAAATTTCCTTTTTATTTTATGTGTATGAGTATTTGTCTGCAGGTATGTCTGTTTGCTGTTTGCATGCAGAAGCCAAAAGAGATTGTTGGATGACATGAAGCTGAAGTTACTGATGGGTATTAGCTGTCGTATGGGTGCTGGGAATTGAACCCTGGCCTTCTGGAAGAGCAACTAAACACTCCTAAACACTGAGCAATCTCTCCAGCAACACTACCCTCCAAGGATTTCTCTGGGTAGCCTTGGTTATCCTGGAACTGGCTCTAGACCAGGCTAAAACTCAGAGATCCATCTACCTGCTTCTGCCTCCCGAGGGCTGGGATCAAAGGTATGCGCCACCACCTCCTGGTCTGAGCTCATCTTTTCATTGGTTTCAGATATGTTCCATTAAGTCCTTATGAGATAATTCTTGTCAACTTGTTTGCCAGGTGTCACTGTATTTCTCTACCTTTTGGGTCCAGACGTGGTTGGTCAGGTGCATTCCTTCAGACAGGTGTTCCATTATTTAGTTTTCTCTTCCTTGGGCCTTTTAACCTGAGCCCATCTCCTCCTGCCTCTCTTCCTTCCGAGGTGACAGGCCACACCCTGTAGACAGCTAATTGGGTTAGTTTTGTTCTCTTGAGGCTGCTCTGTGTTCTCTGGGCTGTTGGGGACCTACTCTATAGTGTGTTCAATACAACTCAAAGCTCATTATTTTAAGAATAAGTTGAAACATTTTCCTTGATACTTCTTTTGGGAAATGCAAGATAGTGTCAAGTGAGGAACTTCAGCGCTGAGGGGAACTGGGCTGTAGATAAGTCTCTTGGAGCTGTCCCACAGGAAGCCTGTGAGTACTCTGCCTTAGCCTTCCAACAGAGGCAGGAGTCTGACATTTTGTTTTGTGCCTGCCTTAATGCATGGCTGCCAAGACATGAGTGTAATTTCCTCCCAAGGCCTTGAGCTGGCTGTATTGAGAATAAACTTGCTTTTATTAAGGAGCCATTTCCACTATAACTTCCCATGCGACACAATCATGTTCTGTGGTATCAGAGGAGCAATTGATTTGACTACAGCACCCAAGAGAAGCTGGACAATGAGGTCTGGAAGACTTGAAAGTCGATGACAACACAGTTGACAACACAGTCCTCTGTGGCAGTTGGCCCCATGAAGGGCCTTCATTGTACATGACAGAAAGCATATAGAGAGAGGGAGGGCTGGTTTATAGAGTGCTAGGATGGGTGGAATTAGGATTTCATAGGTATTCCCTGCTGACAAAATGAGCCGATCCAAACCAAATCAAGGTTTATTGGGGGCAGCTCTCAGGAGGGTTCACAGATCTCACAGGAGGAGGTCACAGAACTCTCCATGCAGACAGGGAGACAGAAGTAGGGGGCTAGAGAGAGGGAGAGGAGAGAGGGAGAGGAGAGAGGAAGGGGAGAGAGGCGGTAGGGAGGGATGGAGGAGCAGGAGAGGGAGAGAGAGAGAGAGAGAGAAAGAGAGAGAGAGAGAGAACACCAAAATGTCTGGATTATATAGTGAAGAGCCTCTGGGGGAAGAAGAAGCCAGCCTCTGGGTTGGAAAGTTCAGGTAGGGACTGAGGGATGCTGGAAGAATCTGGAGACCAGGTCTGATTTGGTATGATAAATAAGCACCTGCTTGTCCTGGGTCTGAATCCCAACCCCAATCTATATGGAGCACAGAAAGAGCTTCTGGAAAATGTCAGTATCCTGGTTCTGTATAAGCTATTCCTTGGGGTGTGGAGAGGCAGGTTGCAAAAGGCCTCCAGAGCTCTGTGTGCAGCCCAGTGGAGTGCTTGAGGTCATTAACGGTCACAGCCGAAGGAGCTGGTCTGGCCCACACAGCTTTATCTAAACGATGATAAGGAAGAAATAGACGTGCCTGCCACTGTAGGACTTCCTTGGGAGTGGGGAGTTTACTGTCCTTTTGACACACCAAAGTCCCTGACCTTTTCCTGGAGAGGCTTTCTTTGGTCTTCGGGGATGGAATCCGGTTGGGCCACTTTGTCTGAAATCTACTTGGGCCTCCAAGGGATTTGTTTGTGGCCTGCTGGAAATGGTGGAGCCAGTGGTATGGGATATATAAGAAGACAAATGTGTTTTTAGGAGGCAGCTCAGGTCTTACCTCAAAGTCTAGCCTCAGAGTCTTACTTTGGTTTGCTCTAGGCTACCTCAGCAGGGACAAAGCTACCTGCCGTGTAACTTTTTAGTGTTCTCTTTCACCTCCTAGCCTCAGGTACCTTTCCTGGCCCTTTGAGTTGATTTAACCTGCCATGTCTTGCAAAAGCCCTTTGTTTTTTTTCACTCTTCAAGTTCCCTGTTCTTCTATGGAGCCCTTTCCTGCAGTTCTTCTGGCTGGGTATTGGTCACATTTCGCCTCTGGGCCTCTCTTGCTGTTGCATGCTATTTTTGTTCCATGAGTAGCCGGAGCTTTGCAAAGGGAAATGAGACAGCCCTTTGTTTTGGAGTAATCCTAGCATGAAGGATGAGAAATATAGGGCAGACACAGAGTCAGGGAGACCAGGTAAGAAGCTACTGAAGTGCTTCTAGCAGGAGGAGATTAGATTCAGATCGGAGTGGAGGATGAGAGCAGTGGAGTGGCAAAGGAGAGCAGTTTTCCTGTGATGCTAAGATTAGACCTCAGGTGACCAGTCACACAGGATGTCCAGGTGCTGAGATTGGGGGAGCAGTTTCGGCTTTAGGGTCTGGGAATTGGATGCCTCTCCAATATTTCAGGAAGAATTTGTCAGTGGTTAGGTAGGTAGAAATAAGGGCTTGGAGTCCAGGGGACAGGTCTGTGTGTCTCCGTCATATAGGAGACTTGTGCTGGGCTTTCTCTTCCCCATTACAGCTGAGGAGCAATATCACTTCTGCAAGTGCTTTTCACTCACCGAGCTGCTGACTCCTAAGCATAGTCTCCTAGTGATTGCACAAGGCTCCCAAGAAGGCCAAAGTACGGTTTGCAGGTCTTCCCAGAAGGCCTGCCACCCTTCAACTCCCGCCTGATAGGCAGGAGTCAGTGAAGGATTTCAGATCTGGGCTGGAGCAGAGGACACTGTGATAGATTGTTTTGGGTAAGATTTATTAAAAGGGTGTTACCACCATGAACATACAGAGTATGGCAGAGGCTTTGAGGAGAGTTCAGGCCAGGAGACAAGAGTGGAGATACCTTCTTACAATTCATAGGAAGGGAGTGGTTTCATGTAGGCATGTGGTGAGGCTATATCAGATTCTCCAGCTGGCAGAAGAGATGGGCAGGGAGCCTTACATTGCTAGACAGTAAGAAGTGCACAGCTGTGAGATGTGGGGGGAGAGGAGGGACACAGGTGTACCTACTGTGGAGGGGGGAATGTGCCTTCACTAGTATCCTTCTGACTGATGTCTAAGAGTCAGCCAACTTCCTGGGGAAGTGGGAATGGGATCTGTCATTGTAAGGGGTCAGAGAAATCACCCACCTGCTCTTGGTAGGAGGCTGAGCTTTTCCTTTTATGAGGCTCTTGCAAGTTGGTGTGGCCTGAACCTCAGCGTGGTTATCTAGGGGCCTTGCTCCTGCACAAGCAGCCCCCTCTGAAGGATGGCCTCCGGCAGCGGGATGGCCACTCATGAGTAGGATTTGTAATTCTGCCCTTAGTGTCAATGAAGCTTAATGTACATCGTCAGATGACTAGGTAGTTTTTTCCGATTCATAGAAATCTGGAGCAGCCAAGTGCTCTTCTCCACCTTGCTTGGTGGAAAGTGAATTTGAGAGCCAGTAGACCTTTGTAGTAGGGTAAGCAGGTGATGCGTGTGTTCTACAGCTATGCTTTTCACTTCTGCCTGTAGTATTTATTGAAGATAAAAATAGCCATGTCTGTGGATATCTGTAAAAGTGCCCTGGGTTGGAAAGGGCCTCTCTATGATAGATATTTCAACATTATTCAGAATTGTTGTGAAGAGAATGCTTTCAGCTTATAGAAATATAGTAGTTAATTAACCAATGCAGGCCATATTCAATGTAGTCTTTTTAAAGACAAGGTCTCTAGTCCAGGCTGACTAGAATTCTCTATGTAGATAAGGATGGCTTTGAACTTCAGCCCCTGCCTTCTGAGTGCTGGTACTATGACTGTCGCTCTTCTGTAGTGTTGAGGACTTTGTGCATTTTAGGCAAACACCATCAGCTGATCTACATCTCTGCCCTAAGGTACACTCTTTTAATAACCCGTTTCGTGCATCTTATCTCTGAAGAGCTTGGTTCTGACCACTTAGAAAACATAATTCATTCCATGTAAACGGGATCCATGGCTTTTCAGACCTTGGGCCTTGGGTTCAGTTGGTTCCAGGTGTGGCTGCAGCTGTCCTCCTCACAGGCGCCATGTTTCCTTCTCTGTGCAAGGATGTGGAGCCGTGAGAGCCTGGAGCACAGACACAGTGGTATCTTGGGTGCCTGGATTGTTGTCCAAGAAGCATCAGGGGCAAAATCTCATAAACGGCCCAAAGACCAACCTGATAAAGACAATTAGTTACTCAATAGAGACTTTTTGCCTTTTTTTCTGGTGACTCCAGACTGAGTCAAGTTGACAGTTAATGTTGACAAGGGCAATCACAAACTTAAGGTTTAACATTAGGGGAGAGCTTCATCAACAGACTGCTGGGTCACACAGCCAAAAGTCTAATGGCTGACATAAACATTCTTTGCGCCAACTCCTGTTTCTGCTAAGTGTTTTTGCAGTGGCTCAAATCAAATGCTGCCAAACTGCTATGACCAAAAAAGCAAAATGTCCACAGGAGTCTAACCATAAAACAGCAAATCAAACTGGCCACGCCACGGATAGATATAACAGATTGAGAGTGGAGGAAGGTCTCAAAGGCATCCAAAGGCATGTGGCATTGCAGCTTTCTTGAGACAGGGTCTTACTCTGTAGCCTTGGCTTTTCTGGAATTCAGTATATAGATCAGGTCAGCCTTGAACTCAAAGAGATCCACCTGCTTCTGCCTCCCTAGTGTTGGAAGTAAAGGTACAGCCATAATGCCTGGCCTTTCATTTTTATTACCTTGCATTTGTTGTAAAAGATAATGGATCCCTGTATAGCAGTTGTAATAAACAGATTTAAAAAAAATCCTATAATTTATTTATATATAAAATAAATAATATATTAAATGCATAAAATAATATATATAACATACATATGTGTATGTATGTATTGTATATTCTGTACCTTGATCATATAGCCTTTCTGGAGCCCTTTCCCCTGAAATTTCCTTTCTACCCACATCTGTCGGTAAGGTTGCTTATTGCAGCTCCCATTTACACACACAACCAGATAATTCTGCAACTGCTTCTGACAAATGCCTAGGTGGTGGTGGTGGTGCTGCTGCTGCTGGTGCTTCTGGTGCTGCTGGTGGTAGTGGCTGGGCTGGTGGTAAAGTACTGGCTAGGTTTACTTTTGGCGTGTGAACTGGAGGTTGACCTTGGACTTCTTATTTTCCCGCTTCTGTCTCCTGAGTGCTGGAATTATGAATGTGTACTCTCATGTTCATGCAGTGTTTGGGGTTGAACTCAAGGTCTGAGCTACATTTCCTATCTTTCGGTTCACTTTTCTGAATTGATCCCCTGGTGCCATTTGATCTTTCGCAGAACTAACCCTAGCTTTTGAAAACCAAACTAACCTGTTTTAAGATGGAAGTGGCTGAGCCTAGTGTTGGTGGTGCATGCACTCGGGAGGCAGAGGCAGTTGGAGCTCTATAAGTTCGGAGGCCTGCCTGGTCTACGAAGCAATTCCAGGGCAGCCAGGGCTACACAGAGAATCCTTGTCTTGAACAAAACAAAACAACAAACAACAACAAGAACAAAAAGATAGAAGCGGCTGACCATCATGAAGAATAATTTCCTTCATCCAGAGATGTGGATACTGAATTAAAAGAGTTGATGTCGAGCTGGGTGGTGGTGGCACATGCCTTTAATCCCAGCAGAGGCAGAGGCAGGTGGATCTCTATGAGTTCGAGGCCAGCCCGGTCTACAAAGCAAATCCAGGACAGCCAGGCCTATCACAGAGAGAAACTCTGTCTTGAAACATCCCTTTCCCCCCCCCCAAAAAAAAGGAAAGAAGAAAAAAAATGACTGTCATTTGTTCATTTATAGGGTAGCAGTGACTAGGGAATTTGGTCATAAGTTTATCCTAAGTATGTTACTTATCATTTTTAATTATTAGAAAGACATGTAGCAATTCTTTAACAAATTAATGAAAGTCCTAAAAGCATTGCCATTTTCCTAATAGGCATAATTTAAAAATAGCATTTCTCAGCATCTAGCTATAACAGTGATCTTAAAGTATCTTTACAGTAGAGTTGGAGCAATGGATCAGTGGCTAAGAGCACTGGCTGTTCTTACAGAGGACCCAAGTTTAGTTCCCAGGTCCCAGACGGTGGCTCACAACCATCCCTAACTCCAGTTTCAGGGGATGCCCTCCTCTGAAGCGTGAAGAATGCCAGGTGCCATGTGGTAGCATACATACATCCCGACAAACATCCGTGCACATAAATAAAAGAATGAATCTAAAGATAATGTAAAACAACAGTATCTTTTCTTCTTTCTTTCTTTCTTTCTTTCTTTCTTTCTTTCTTTCTTTCTTTCTTTCTTTCTTTC
>NW_026596069.1:15075409-15089990 GCF_907164565.1 Psammomys obesus
TTCTTTCTTTCTTTCTTTCTTTCTTTCTTTCTTTCTTTCTTTCTTTCCTTGAATTAAATACTGAATACTGTTTTTCAAGACAAATCTCATTATGTAGCCCTGGCTGTCCTGGATCCTGGTCTGTTGGTTTTATATATTTGATAATATTAATATAACTTGGACTAAAACGAGCACCTCAGCTGTTGAATAAAATAACGTTACATAGATTGTCTTTGATAGTTGAGCAGCTGGTAAATGCCTCTAGTCCCAGTTGTTCAGCAGGCTGAGTCAAGAGGATTGCTTGAGGCCAGGAGTTCTAGGCCAGCCTGTACAGTATAAGACAATATCTCTTAAAATAGCGGAAAAAGGACAGAAGAAAGTATAACTTCTCAGCCTAGTGTGTAACTTCCAGGAAATGGGTTGTTTTCATTTATATCGACAGGCTGAAGAGACAAAACTGTAAAGTGCCTTCCTTCTTGGTCAGAAAACATCCCTTGCGGATGGAAGTTGCTAAAATTCATATTTTGACCACTGTCCTCTTCCCTTTCTTGTTTTAGAGATACCCTCCTCTTGTGAATATGTTAAAATTCTGAAGTTTTTAATTGTTGTTTTTGTTTGTTTTGTTTTGGTTTTGGTTTTTTTGAGACAGGGTTTCTCTGTTTTAGCCCAAGCTGTCCAGGAATTCACTCTGTAGACCAGCTGGCCTTGAACTCACAGATATCCACCTGCTCTGCCTCTAGAGTGCTGGGATTAAAGGCGTGTGCTACCACCACCCAGCCTAAATTCTGAAGTTTTAATCATTAAAACAAAGTGTTTGGCGATAGAAAACATAGTTTATACCATTCTTGCTTTGTCTTTCTGTTTTATATGCTTTTTAAGTGGGTAGAGATTGGGTTCACATTCATCTTATGGATACTGAAAACACTAACTCAGTAATGTTTTCCAGGCATGTTTATTTGTGGCTTTGTCCTTTAGTCTGTAACATCAATGAGTTTCCTGATTAGATTTTGTAAATCTGTTCCATTGCCTGTCTTCCTTTTCATATTCCCTCCCTTCCTTCTGGTTTCCTTTCCCCGTTAGCTCTGTTAGGATTCCTGTAATACTTGAAGGAAGCCTATGAATTAATGAGTGCAGGATACTTGGCTGTCCTTTGTTAGTGTCTTCATGCCAGTAGCTTGGTTGCAAGTGTATTCTTTGAAACATGTTACTTTAAACAGGGCTGAACCCATGCCTGGAAGGTTGTCTTTCTTTGAGGTCTTGATTCCGTCCTTCCCTCCTTTCCTCTTTCCTTCTTTCAGTTTTAAACTAAATGAAATTTAGTTACATAATTGATTTTGAGGAAGGGTTGCTCTGCAGAACTAACTCACAGAGAACTGCCAGCCTCTGCCTCCCGAGTGCTGGAATTAAAGGCATGCCCCACTACACCCTGAAGTTTATTTTAGTTTTGATTATGTGTCTCTCTCTCTCTCTGTGTTTATGTGCATGTGAGTATGGGTGTGGGTTTCCTTGGAGAACAGGGCGTCCATCAGATCTGGAATTATAGGCAGCCATCTAACATGGGGTGATGGGGATTTGCACTTGGGGTGTTCTTAGGTGCTGAGCCATCTTTTCAACCCTGTGTCGATTTTGTTTTTGAGACAGGGTCTGCTGTTCCCCTTGAAAGTACTCTGTAGCTAAAGATGACCTTGAACTTCTTCTGATCCTCCTGCCTCTGCCTCCTGTGCAGGCTCTGGTTTTATGCAGCACTGGCTATGAGACCTTCGTGCAAGTGAACCTCACAAAGAACCCCACAGCCGAGGATCTACACAGCCCCTAACTCCTGCACTTGGTGAACAGTGGGCAGTAAATACCTGCTGGCTAAGCTGACCTCCACTAGTTTTAATATAAGGCAGTTGGAAGCGTGACTTTTGTTTAAAAATGAGAGCTATTTTTCTCAACACTCATGCTCTCCCAGAGTAATCAGAGCCGTTGACGGCAGCGTGGACGTGATAGACGTGTTGTGAAGGCATCCCCTGTTAATTTTTAGCGTCTACGTGAGCAGAGTAGGGGCTGCCGAACGAGATTGGAAAACAGTCGTGTTCTTCCCGGTACCGTTGCCTCTGATCACGTGACGAAGTGGAATTCTGAATGCAGCTCTTCCTCTCTGTGAGTCAGTCCCTGACTAACCTGGAAGATAGAGTTGATAGTACGCGCTAATGGTTTTCATAACAGCCTGCCTTGAAGCCACGTCTGACTTGCACCTTTGTGTTATGACACTCAATAATACTTTGTCCCAGTGGGAGTTGCTTATCAGCTTGACACGGCACCAAACATTTATTTTTGGTTTTAATCCTTCCTGTAAGTTTTGCTGTTGTTATGAATCATAATGTAAGTATCTGTTCTGTGATGGCTTTTAGGTGGCCCCCGTATGAAAGGGTCCTTTGTCCCCCAAAGGGGTATCTGTCTACAGGTTGAGTAACACTGCAAAGTGTAAACCATGTTTCATGCTTGATCTGGCCTAATCCTGATATTGTAAGTGTATTTTCTTTTGTGGTCATGGATGAGCAATTTCTAGAGGTCTGTTGATCATGGCACTGAATGTGGAAAGCAGATAAATAATGCAGGGCCTGGAGCAGGTATTAAGAAGATTATTGTAGTGGTTTGCAGAACCTCTGAGGTGCCTGGTTCAGTAGGTAATATCAGGTAAATGGCGTGGTGTGCTTTGAGATACTGTCTCCTTGTGTATTCTTAGGTGATGTGGGAGGCAGCTTCTTTGCTGCCATTTTGTGTTTCTTCTGGCCTCTGACGTTAATTGCAGTCTGGCTTATAGTGCTACGTTCTTCATGATTTTTTCATTTTCTTCATGATTTTTTTTCATTTATGCGCCTGTGTGTTTGTGTGTGTGTATGTGTGTGTGAAAAAGGGAGAAAGGGGAGAGGGAAAGAGGGAGCATATGTATGAGAGTGCATGGCATGTGCGTGGAGGTCCCGCAGAACTTTTTTTTTAATTTTTTATATTAATTACAGTTTATTCACTTTGTATCCCAGCTGCAGTCCCCTCCCTTCTTCCCTTCCAATCCCACCCTCGCTCTTTCATCTCCTCCCTGCCCCTCTCTAAGTCCACTGATAGGAGAGGTCCTCCTCCCCTTCCATCTGACCCTAGCTTATGCGGTCTCATCAGAACTGGCTGCACTGTCCTCCTCTGTGGCCTGGTAAGGTTGCTCCCCCATTCAGGGGAGATGATCAAAGAGCCAGCCACTGAGTTCATGTCAGAGACAATCCTTGTTCCCCTTACTAGGAAACCCACTTGGATACTGAGTTGCCATGGGACACATCTGTGCAGGGGTTATAAGTTATCTCCATGCATGGTCCTTGGTTGGAGTATAAGTCTCAGAAAAGACCCCTGTGCCCAGATATTTTGGTTCTGTTGCTCTCCTTGTGGAGTTCCTGTCCCCTCCAGGACTTTCTATCTCCCCCTTCTTTCAAAAGATTCTGTGCACTCTGCCCAAAGTTTGTTTATGAGTCTCAGTATCTGCTTTGATACAATGCTAGGTAGAGTCTTTCAGTGGCCCCCTGTGGTAGGCTCCTGTCTTGTTTCCTGTTTTCTCCTTCTTCCGATGTCCGTCCTGTTTGACTTTCCCCGCAGAACTTTTTGTCTTGAATATTTCTCTTTTTCTTTACTTGGCCCCCTGTGTCTCTGCTGCATTGCTTTTAAATTGCTGTCCCTCAGGGCCTTCATATCTACACTTGCATGAGTTTTCAAATCTATTTGTAAGATACCTCTGGGTTTCTTTGTTTTTGTTTGTTTGTTTTTCTCTTTCTGATCTGACAGTGAAGAAAGTTGACTCCCTCTCAGCTACTACGTTAGTTTCTTAGGTCTACACACCTTCCAACACGCATGCTTAAAATACTTGGGATTATCTCTTCCCGAGGCTTGAAGCCTGAGATGGAGGCCTTGGCAGGATCCTTTCCTGAGGCTGTAGGTGCCTGGTCAAACATGAGTGTCTGCCTCTGTCTTCATGTGCCTTTTGTGTGTGTGCACACCACATCACACCCCATTTACCTTTCTCTCGTAAGAGCAGCTGCCACTGGGTAACCCAGATGAGCCAGAATGGTCTCTCCATCTCAAGATCCCTAACTTCCCTGAATGCTGGGGTCAGTGAGCTCTTCTGTGGCTTGCCCTCCCTGTCCCTCTACCGACCACAGCTACCCAGGCTTCTCAGCACCTTTGTTCACCTTCCATTTCACCCCAGCCTTCTCACTTCTCTTCCCTGTGTTTCAGCCATCTCTGCCCTGGGAGCTGTCCAGCTCATCTTCCTTTACGCTCCTGTCCTCCTCAGAGCCTCTGCTCAGACCTCCATGGGCAGAAACGCCCTTCCCTCCTTGTTCTTCATTCTCTGAGTGTTGCAAATGGTTCTGCCAGCCTCTTCCTCTTGGGCCACAGACATACTCAGACCCTCCCCTTCTAAGGAATCTTCTCTTCACTTTGCTGGCTG
Source organism: Psammomys obesus (assembly GCF_907164565.1). Taxonomy (NCBI): domain Eukaryota; kingdom Metazoa; phylum Chordata; class Mammalia; order Rodentia; family Muridae; genus Psammomys; species Psammomys obesus. The sequence continues at coordinate 15,079,863 of NW_026596069.1, forward strand.
CCCAATTTACTTTAGTGAAGTGTGCTATCCACTGGACCATTGACTTTTTTTCTTTCATTTCCAAGTCACTGGTCCTTGAAAGGCTGGAAGGGACTGCCTCCTAGCATTGTCAGGAGGTGGGGTATGATGATGACTGCCCCTTTACTCACAATAAGGATGTGGTTTTCTCAATGCCCCACCTCAATTTCTTTCTCTCTAAGTGGGAGTAATATTAGTGATCATGGAGTTGATTAAGATGCCTGGCAAAGCACATTGTATGTCATATGTCAGATATTTTTTCCTAAACTATCTTTCTGTTTTATTGTGCTTTGGTTTTTTTTATTTAAGACTTACTTCTATTTAGGCATCCACAGAGGCCAGAGATGGGGTCAGATCCCCCGGAATTGGAGTTACAGGCCACTGAGAGCCACTTAACGTGGGTGATGGGGGCTGAACCCTAGCCCTCTACAAGAACAGCAAGCACTCCTACCACTGAACCATCTTTCCAGCCCTTAGTCTCTCAAGGTTTTTTTCTTTGTAGCCTTTGCAGCATTCAACCTAGTTGACTTCTATTTGCTCTATAGATTCCTCTGAGGTTATTTTGGGGTCGTTTAGTCTCAGGCTTCCAGTGTGTCATCTGCATACATGGGCTCGTCACCTCCTTATATCCATTCCAGATCATTTTCCCGGCAATTCGCCAGTCTAGTTTTCAGCTTGCGCTGTTACTTGCATGTTTCCTAGTTGTGTTTCCTCTTAGCCGCAATCCTACCGTTATAACCACCACCAGGCTGCCTATTCCTCAGATCCCTTTGGAAGCGTCTGTTCACTTGATCCTGAGCCACTTAAAGCAAGATGTGTCTCAGCAATCAGGAGGCTGGATATCAGTGCTGGAGGCCTTTCTGTCCAGTGACACTCCTGTGTCCCTGCGCATGGTGCAGCCCTCACCGTCAACACTCAACACTTGCAGTGAGCCGAGCTGGATGTGGAAAGGGTGGTTGACACAAGTTCTTTACAAATCTCTCTCTCCCTCCCTCTCTCTCTAGCAGAGAAGGAAGCAGGTTCATGAAGTTCCTGTCACAAGCCCCAGGTAGAATGCCTAGCTGCTTTTGTAAACTCTTGCCTTTTGAAGTTATTTTTTTTTCTTTCCTTTCCCTAAGGTGTTTTTCTTTCTTCTGAAAGGATAACTGGCAAGCAAGTTGGGTTTATGTCTCATTATGTAGAGGAAAGTAGAAAATGAGCTAACTACAGAACACACAGTATGGTTTTAATTAAGCAGGTTTTTTTTTTTTTTTTGTATATTTCTGAGTTGTCTCAAGACACAGGGTAAAGCTGAGAAAGATTTCCTTATTGATATTCTGAATTATAGTTTCTTAAAATTGGAACAAAAATTTTAGACAAGAATTCTTTTTTTCTTTAGGTCTTACCAGAGAGCAATTGCATTTTATATTAGTGATAACTAGCCAGGATTTAGCTGAGTGCTGGTCAGTATGGTTGTATGATGTTGGGGGACTTTGTCCTGAAGTTCTGTTTAGTGTGACGTGGTGACGCATGACTGTGTCCTTCGTGCCGGCTGCGCTGTGTTTAAGTACATCTCCATCTTCATTCCCAAGTGGGTTCTCGTCTTTAGGGACCAACTCCACTAGGGCCACTCACCAGAGGAATGTAATGTCTTAGCTGCAAATGATTTCAAATCAACTAATAGATTTCTTCCCGCTGTTCAGCATTTCCCCAGCTCTTCCTTATATCTTTCTCCGTCCATGCAGTGGTTAAAAAAATAAATAAATCATCCACCTCATGATAATCTATTTTTTTTTAAACAGCTTTGTTACCTGTAACTGAAAGTATGTGTATTTTAAGGATTATGTCTGTAAGACTCAGCAAAGTGCCCCGCACACTTAGCATCTTAGCATCCATATAAGTGCAAAAATGTAGTACAGGTGTGTGGTTTCTAACTACATGATAAATGCAAGTCCAAACAAGTCAAGTTTAATTATAAGACTTCTGGAAATCGTGAAGACATCGTCATCACATCTACTTTAGTGTGCGTGCATGCACATGCCAGCGTGCACATGGAGGTCAGAGGACAGCTTTCGGGAATCACACTTACCCTCTGAGCCTTCTCATAGCCCTTGATGTACATTAAAATGTATGACCGAAGTAAAACCCAGATTCCCGTTTACCTCCTCTTCTCGCATTGAAAGTGAAAGAAGTTATGTTGTGCCGGGATTGAACCTGGGGCTCCTTGGATGCCACGGGAGTACTCTCTCCCAATGGACACAGCCCAGCCTGGGCTTTCTTTTTGTGAGAGTGTCATTACCCTGCACAGTGACAGGGTAATGTGAACTGAGTCTTGCTGGTGCTTGACTGTGCTGTGGAAATGAGCCTCTTGTCTGAATGGAGACCTGAAGGGTTGGCTTTGTGATGAAACTGCTTAGCATGGGAGGGGCTTTAGGAGACATCCCTTGCATTGCTATCTCTTTAAAACGACAGAATTGGAGAACTGTAGGCTGTCCCAAGTAAGGCCCCCAAGGAAGATCTCCTGACTTAGTTCCCTGCCTGCTCAAGGCGGTATAACACCTGAGTCAGGGCGTTCTGAAATCTATCATTTCATAATTTCTTCAAGAGATAGAAATTAGGGGCCTGCTTTTGAAACACCACAAAAAGGTAAAACAATCGATTTTTTTTCTAAGTTGATAACTTAATTTTTTTAACTTTTATTAATTACACTTTATTTACTTTGTATCCCTCATAAACCCCTCCCACCTCCCCTCCTAATCCCACCTTTCCTCCCCCTTCTTCACACATGCCCCTCCCCAAGTCCACTAATAGGGGAGGTCCCCCTATCAGTGATCTGATCCTAGTCTATCAGATCTCATCAGGAGTAGCTGCATTGTCATGTTCTGTGGCCTGGTAAGGCTGCTCCCCTCTCAGGGGGAGGTGATCAAAGAGGAGGTCAATCAGTTTGTGTCAGAGACAGTCCCTGTTCCCATTAATATGTAACCCACTTGGACACTGAACTGCCATGGGCTACATCTGAAAATAATCACTCTTAAGCTGTACAGTGATGGTTGATTTTCATACTTTGTGATTGAAATGAATTATAGTACTTTAAACAACTGAGTCATACAAATGATCCAAGAAGCTATCAATTCTAAGTTACTACTCCTTTCAGACATGCTTTGTGGGGTTCAGGAAGGATGACCCGGGTGATATGTAGACCCCTCTGGTATTATGGTGTTCTGTAGACAACTCTATCCTGGTGTTATGGTGATTTGTAGACCCCATCCTGGTGTCATACTGATCAGTAGACCCCATCCTGGATTTATGTTGATCTGTAGACCCCATCCTGGTATTATAGTGATCTGTAGACCTCATCCCGTTGTTATGGTGATCTGTAGATGTCTTTATCCTGGTGTTATGGTGATCTGTAGATGACTCTTTCCTGTTGTTATGGTGATCTGTAGACCCCATCCTGGTGTTGGGGTGATCTGTAGATCCCAGCCTGATGTTATAGTGATTGATAGTGTATTAACTGTCAGATAAGAGATTCTTACCTTAATGGAGTTTGGGAATTAATATAGAATTTTAGAAAGTGATATTTGACCATATATAATATAATATATAATAAATAACTTTTTTGGCAATGACTAATGTTCATACATTTTGTAGAAGTTAAGGAATTTTGTTACAGTTTGTGTGTTTAGTCTTGTTCTGTTAGCTAGATGGACCTTGGCACTTAATTTTTACATTCAAAGTTACTATTTTTGTGCACACACGTGCATGTGCATGCACTCAAGCGTGACAGTGCACATGTGGAGGTCAGGGGACAACTTTTGGAAATCAGTTTTCTTCTATGATATGAGTACCAGGGGCTGAACTCAGGTCACTGGGCATGGGCAAGCACCCTTACCCTCTGAGCCATCTTGCTGGCCCCCATTTTAATTTTTATAAGTCCATTTGTTTCTAAGTTTTTAAAGCAGAAAATAGTCACCTTGTATTTTGTTTTCCCCTTTGGCATGGTAGATAGATAATCGAGTGTCCACTTTTGGGGTACTTCGCTTAATCTGAATATTATGTTACTAAGAAAAATTTTGTTGTATCATGACCTTCATTCTCTCTTTTGCCTTTTCTTTCACAGCCAACACATACCTCTTTATGGTACAAGCTAGAGGTATCATGCTGAGAGAGAACGTGAAAACAATCGGACATATGATCAGGCTGTATACGAATAAAAATACTACGCTCAATGGGACAGGTAAGGCTGTGTCCTCCTTTGCCTACCATTTGAGTTGCAGATCAGTTAAATGCTAGCTACTTGGCCTGCACATAGTTTTTGGTTAACGCGGGGTCTGCCTCTTAGGAAGTGCACCACTAGATGACTGGCGTCCTTACTAAGTGTACTGCCGAGTGGTGTCTTCTTAGCTTACCTCCCACGAGATTGGCATCCCATACACAGGTATTTGCCTGGTTGGCCCAATACTCAGTAGATGGCTAGATTCACTGCATTCAGTGCATTGCTGTTCATTCTACTGCTAGTTTGGCATCCCCTACTTGTGTATTCTAGATCATATCCCGTACTAAGTGTTCTGCTAGATTATTATTTTTAATACATTTTTTATTTATTACAATTTATTCACTTTCTATCCCAGCTTTAGCCCTCACCCTCATCTCCTCCCAATCTGCCCTCCCTTCTTCACTTATCTCCCCCATGCCCCTTCCCCAGTCCACTGATAGGGAAGGACCTCTACCCCTTCCATCTGACCCTATCCTGTTAGGTCTTATCAGGACTGGCTGCATTGTCTTTCTCTGTGGCCTGGTAAGGCTTCCCTTCCCCCCTCAGGGAAAGGTGATCAAAGAGCCAGCCACTGAGTTCATGTCAGAGGCAGCCCCTGTTCCTCTTACTAGCTGCCATGGGCTATGTCTGTGCAGAGGTTCTAGATTATCTCCATGAATGGTCCTTGGTTGGAGTATCAGTCTCAGAAAAGACCCCTGGGCCCAGATTTTTTTTTGGTTCTGTTGTTCTCCTTGTGGAGCTCCAGACCCTTCCAGGTCTTTCTATCTCCCCCTTCTTTCATAAGATTCTGTGCACTCTGCCCAAAGTTTGGCTATGAGTCTCAGCATATGTTTTGCTACCCTGCTGGGTAGAGTCTTTCAGAGTCCCTCTGTGGTAGGATCCTGTCCTGTTCCCTGTTTTTCACCTTCTTCCGATGTCCATCCCGTTTGTCTTTCTGAATGAGCATTGATCATTTTACCCAGTGTCCTCCTTCTTGATTTTATGGACACCTGATTTTTGACAAAGATGCCAAAATCGTACAATAGAAAAAAGACAGCATCTTCAACAAATGGTGCTGGTCTAACTGGATGTCTACATGTAGAAAAATGCAAATAGATCTATATTTATCACCCTGCACAAAACTAAAGTCCAAGTGGATCAAAAACCTCAACATTAAACCAGACACACTAAACCTATTAGAAGAAAAAAGTGGGGAAGAGCCTTGAGCTCATTTGCACAGGAGACAGCTTCCTGAACAGAACACCAACAGCACAGGCTCTAAGATCAACAATCAATAAATGGGACCTCATGAAACTGAAAAGCTTCTGTAAAGCAAAGGACATTGTCATCAGAACAAAACGACTACCTACAGATTAGGAAAGAATCTTCACCAACCCTGTATCTGCTAGATTATTAGGACTGTCATTTAGGTTTGGATGAACTTCATAATTTTATAACCTTTTAAAAGAAAGCAGAGAATACATTTTTATGATGCTGCAAATTAGTAGCTGTCCTTTCCTGTTTACAATGTTAACTGGGAGTGGTTTCTCCATTAGAGCTAATATCTAGTTTACTTAACTAGGGATTTTCTGAAGGGAAGAAATGGCTTCCTTTCCCTGTCGTGGAAATAAGTGTCTCCCAGGACATTATGGGATGTCACACTGACAAGATCAATGATTGTCCCTTGCAGCACTCTTTAGATCTTTGTTTTGAAATAGTTGAAAAATATTAAAACTTTTTGTGCCACTGTAAACATACTCAGTTCTCGTTGACTCTCCTTCCTTCCTCGCTAGAAGGTATATCTCCAGCCAGAATGGGATTTCAGTCTATGTCAGATGATATGTGTACCTGTAGAGAATTTATCCTACTCATTTGCCTGATTTGTTTATGATTCTCCTAAATCTGAGCACTCTTTCCTTTAATCTTTGAACTTTAATCTCACTTAGAAAGATTGTCTCGAGGTAATTGGCCCTGTGGTAGTTAGTACAGGGCAGTCTCAGTCACCGGGGGAGACAGTGATGGAGACGTTTAGAAGACATTAACTAGTCTTCTAAAATAGTAGGTCATATTAAAAGTCTAAGCATTCGAAGAACTTTAGGCCATGCTAGTTGAAGAACAGCTTGTGAGGATATTCATTGAAAAGTCCGTTCCCTTGCAGTGTAAAGTATGTTTAGGTCACTGTATTTGTCTGTGTGAATACTAAGAATTTCACGTATCCTTCTTCCGCCTCTGAGATATGAATAAGTTTTATGTGTGGGTGTTGAGCTTGGCTGGGAACAGTGATGACTTGGGCAAGGAGATGTTCCTCGCAGCACCCTGAAAAAAAAAAAAAAAGACAAAACAAAGAAATTCTTTCTTCCCCTCTTCGAGCCATCGTTTTTAATAAAGAGGGAGCAGCTGGCGGGGACTATGTCAAAGAGTTGTGTACTTTTGTGAGCCTCTTAGAGCCTTCCGTAGGATCCCCCTGCTGATGGAAAATGTCTGTGTGAAGCCTTGCAAGCTGGCAACCTGTGGCTGTTGTGGAGGGTCCTGAACACAAACCACGGCATTTTTTTCTGTCCTTTTCTTTTTCCCTGTCTGCCCCACCACATGACTTCTTAGTTCATTTATAGCCCAAAGTGGCTGCCAGGACTCCAGTCATCTACCTTTCTTTGTCTACTTGGTTCAAGGAGTGGTCAGGTGGGAGAGGATGTCTGAGAGGGATGGAGTGATAAAAGATATCCTCCTTTAAACAAAAAAGTCCCACTGTGTTCCTACACTGGCCAGGCAGACCTAGTTACATGGCCACAGAGTGTTGGAAATGAAGCTCTGAGCTATGCTCACCCATGTTCCGAGTAAGGCTGGGGTTCTGTCACCCGAGGAGACAGGAGAATAGAGTCTGTTAGCAGCTGTGAGGCTCTGCCAGGCTCATTTAGGCAGCATTTATTGAGAAATTAGTATAGGTCATGCATGAATAAATATGGGAGAAGCAGTGTTAGGAAAGAACCTTCTTTAAATGAGGAGGGAGCCTTCGAGGCTTCTGGGAAAGATGGAGACATGATTACTAAAATGCATCTAATTATTTCTGCAAAGGCTTCGATATAACTTGCCAAAATTAAGAGAGAGAGAGAGAGAGAGAGAGAGAGAGAGAGACCAGTGAAATGTATAAAGTTGTGAGTACTATGGAAGAAACTGATTAATACATTTATAATTTAACACGAGAAGTCAATTGATTGTAGTACTTTTGAGTGTTTGGTTTCAGAAGGTTTTCGTTGCTGTCTGACACTCAGCACCATCAAGTGCAAACAGACTTATAGGACTTTTGTGCAGAAATCATAAGTCCTCAGAATCAAATAATGCCTTTCTGAGTAGCCTGTGGAATTGAGAAAACAATTATAGTTATAGTTATTGAAAGTGGATGTAACCAGTGATCAGGGCTGTATGGGGTACAGATGATAGTTTGTTAGAACGAATCTGGTGACTTCCTCATTTCATGGGTGCTTATAGCGAGGCCATTGAGAATCTTAGTGACAAGCAGATCGGCGCTCCAATGGACTTCCCACGGCACCTTCTAGCGTTTTCTCTTGCAGAAGTGAAGCTCTTGAGAATTGTCCTTTGTTCGCCTTCTTTTCTCTGTGCTTTCTATGTGAACGTGTTGTTGGGAACCTACCTAGCACTTTTCCTTTGGAGGCTTTCATTTCTCTGGGTGTGGTTCTGAAAGGGAGAAGGCAGGCAGGTTGCCTGGAGCTCATTTTGTTTCCATCCATTCATTAGATGAAATAATGTCTGCCTTTCACATAAGCTGCGGTGAATCCCAACTGTGTCCATCACATTTTGGAAACTGTTCAGGGCTTTGAAAGTAGTGGATGGTGCTCACTTACCGTCTTTACAGGGATAATGGCTGTGTGGGGTTATTTTAGTATTGTTTCCAGGGGGTTAAATCACTCAGGCTGTTTTATCGGCCATGACGTCTTTATGGGCAGTGTGTTCCTTGGATGTCTTAGGTGCTTTATACAATTTGACTACAGTTAAAAGTGATGTTCAGGGTAGCGGTTCCAGTGGTGGATGGGCTTAGCTGAACTGGCCCCACATGAAGGGCTTGGGCAGTGTGGGAGCATTTCTGCAAGTCTCTTAGTGACTTGTGCCCTTTGTGGTCATTTGCAGCGATGTGGGCAAGGACAGTTCGCTTCGGTGCTTGATACTGAAGCAATTAGCTAGTATTGCATGACTTTCAGACACTTAAAAATTATTGTTTGGTTTCATTAAAACCGGTGAAAATGATGATTGTGTTTTTTTATGAAATATGTCATCAGTCTAGCCCTAGATTATCTATTCTGGCTTTGTTTTTTTTTGTCCTCAGAGTGATGGTTAAATTTGTTTTATAGAAATAACCAGAGAGCTTGAAATTTAAAGGAGTTAGATATGGCTCTGTAGAATCATAGAATGTGGACAAGGAGAGGCCCAGGTGTTAGTGGCAGAAATTAATCAAGTTTGAAGAACAAGAAACTACTCTTATCTAGGTTGATACATAGCACAGAGACATTACTTCGTGGACTGGAGATGTGGCTCCGTGGTTATTGAGAACACTTGTAGAGGACCCCAGTTCAGCTTTCAACACCTATGGAGGGTAGCTCACAACCTCCTGAATCCCTAGCTCGAGGAACTCTCTTACTGTCTTTTGGCCTCTGCGGGCACCCACACACACTGTATATTCTCTCTGTCTCTGTCTCTGTCTCTGTCTCTCTCTCTCTCTCTCAGACACACACACAAATACAAAATTATGAAGGAGAAATTCTTGGTGAGCTAGGCATGGTGACTGTGCCGTCATTCCAGCACCTTGGAAACTGAGGCAGCTTCCTGGAAGGAATGAGCCTCATCGGACCTCATAGTCTTGGTTTATGTTGAATATAGTAAAGGTCTCTCAGCTACATTAGGTAAAGTATAGAGTTTGACCACAGGAAGAGTTTCTATGATCATGGTCTGCCCCTGGACACATTAAATGATGACTGCTCTATCTTTGCTGCCCCAGTGGCTTGGAGCAGTTCTCTGTCAGCTGCTAGAGGGCCTTCCCATATCCTGGTGTAATGCGCTGTAGTGTTGTGCCATCAAAGGTCTGTTTATCATGTTAGGCTTTCCTGGCAGTCCAGTCAATGCCTCCCTGATGTTCTCCTCAGTTCATAGTGTGGGCTTCCATGCAGGCCTTTAGGACTGAACTGTTTTCTTTGGGCTTCCATCTCTTCCTTGGTTTTGGACCCAGAGCTTTTGTCCTTCTTGTCAACCTGTTAGGAGCCTTGGCAGGACTTTTTTCATCAGTGGGCCTGGAAGTGGGCTGATGCTCTGCTCAGAAATGTCCCCCGTGTTCCCAGGCTTCAGCCTCACCAACGCCATATGATGGTGACAATTTCTGATCACGAGGGTGGTGCTTAGCCTGCAATGGCTCTTCTCACACACTTTATACCCGTCCTCGTACCATTTTCCCCTGGGCCAGAGGGATTAGCTTTTACAGTCTTTTCCTTGGCGCTGATTGCTGGAGACTATAGAAGCATGTTTACATTTTCTCTGTCCTTTGTTGGTTGTAGCAGGCACAGCAGTTTGCCAGTTGTTTCTGTCTCTTATCTCTAGTCACTACCAGAGGCCAGCTTCCTCCACACAGCAGGAAATGGGCACATCCTGTTCCTCAGATTTGCATTTGACCTCTGTGCCCAGAGAGGAAGTAAATTGTGATCCTGGATACCTTGTTCAAAATCCTATACCTGTTACTGTGCCATATTGGGTTTGTACTCTGTCACTCACAACTAAAGCTATTGAATAGTTTCATGAGATTATTCACTCTAAGCTCATGAGCGTGTGTGTGTGTATGTGTGTGTGTGTGTGTAGGGGGAACATATGTTTTTTTT
>NW_026596069.1:15090000-15097298 GCF_907164565.1 Psammomys obesus
TGTGTGTGTGTGTGTGTGTGTGTGTGTGTGTATGTAGTGTGTGAGTGTGTGTGTATGTGAGTGTGTGTATACTCAAGTGTGAAAATGCAGGAAAGCATGGCTCTGCAGAGGGCAACTTCCCTTAGGTCTCTCATGGAGGAAAGAAGCTTGAATTCAGTTGGCTGCGTGGGTGACAACTGCTTTTCCTCTATGGGCCATGGCTCTGGCCCATCATGGGCAATGGTAAAGCACCTCAAGTTATCTGGGAGCCACAAACTGAAGGAAAGCTCTTATCTCTACCGGTTTGCATTGTTCACGAACCTATGAAATTGCTTAATCTCTGGCGGCTACGTTGCTGTGCTATCTGCCTTTGCCTTTTACCTGCGTGCACAGTGCCACCCTGTGGCCACAGAGTACACAGCACCTACATTTGTTTCTGCTGCTGAAGCTTAGCTGTGCTTTTTCTCTTAGTTTCTTCGCTGGCTTGCTTTTGTCGACGCTGGTGATTGAACACAGATTTGCCACTGAGTCCCACAACTCTCCTGCTCTTTTATGGGAGTTACTTCTATACTAGGTAAATGCCCTCATAGCTTACTGCTAACCCAACTCAGGTGGGCTTATCTAGCAAGGTATATTTGGAAGCACTTACAATTTGTGTGTGTGTGTGTGTGTGTGTGTGTGTGTGTGTGTGTGTGTGTGTGGTGTACATTTCCTACCTTTACTCATTACAGTATCCCAAGGGCTGTCAACTCAGTGTTGTCTCTTTGATTCTATGTAAAACTCAGGTGAGGACAGAAATGGCTGTCGGAGGGGTGGAGTATGACAAAACTCAGAAAGGTCCAACTCCAGAGGGATTGGAAAAGTAAAGACACTTGAGCTATAGTTTGTATCAGTTTCTTTTCTTATTGCGGAGTGCAAATACTTGAGCAGAAGCAACCTACGGAGGCTCATGGTTTGAGGGTGCAGCCCATGATGGTTGGGGGGTGCATGGAAATGAGGGCAACTGTTAGCTATGGTGGCAGGAAGTGGAGGGTCAGGAAGTGGAGATGAGGCAGGAAACAGGGCCAGGTTATGCACCGTAAGATCCAGCCCCCTAGTGACTGACTTTGCTCTAGGAGGCCCAACTTCCTAAAGGTTTCACAAAGCCCAAAGCTACGAGCTGGAGATGTTGAAACACATAAAGATACTTTGCATTCAAATAGTACACAATAAAGGAAATGGCCTAAGACGCAAACACACTTGAAATTCTTCGACCATATCCAGCTTTTTTTTTTTTTCCTTGAGGCAGAGGCCTCACTGCTACTGATCTGGGATGATAGCACAGTTCAGTGGGTACCAAGTTCTTGTGATTTGGAGCAAAGAATGGTGCAGACACAAGTCACAGCAGATGCAGAAACAATTTATCTGGGGAGAATCTACTGCTCAGGGAGGGAGTGGCCCGGGCAATGAGTGTAGCTTTAATTGGCACATTGTAAAGAACTGGGGCTTTTATGACACGTAGCGTGAGCTTGGCTTTCTCCTGTGTGTGCTCTGTTACGTGTAGTCGTCCATGGAACCTCACAGGTTACAGGTCTGAGTAGGGTCTAACGTCCCTACCTAGCGGTGTGAGTCCTGATATTGTAATGAACCACAGATCCCCTGACCCTGGAGCATCCCTGTGTCAGGGCAGGACGTGGTGGACTTTATTGAGGGCTCAGGAATTTCCAGTCTTCTCCACCGTTATTCTTTTTCTCTGTTAATGTTGAAGCTATGACCCGAGGCTCTCCCTCACCCTCTACTCTAGCCTCCTGCCTTGTTACTCTGGGTAGCTCTGCAGTGCCGGTCTCTGGGAATGACTACAGACTCTCTGGGGTCACAGTGCCGGTCTCTGGGAATGACTACAAACTCTCTGGGGTCACAGGTGCACGCTTGTCACCACACCTGTCTTGCGGATCCAGACTTTGGACAGATGCACATGCTCATTTCATCGTTGCCTCAACTTTGCTCACGGCTTAGTGGGTTTTGCCATCTGGGGAACAGCACAATTCCATTCTCACCTGCCTGTGGGTTTGCTTCAGAATGTCGATGATGAACATTTATTTTAGCAAGTGGGGCTGCGTGATAGAAGATGTGAAGGGCTCTGAGGCACAGGAGACAACGTCTGCTCAGCATATGGCTGGGCGTAACCATGGCCCAAAGCCATGGCAGAAGAGCCAGTGTCCTCAGAGAGATGCCTGTGGCCTCCCTTCATCACCTTTCACTTGCAGAACTAGTGTCTCTAGGAGACTGCAGGAGTTTGAGCTGAATCTGACTTCCAAAGAAAACTCGGAAAGAACTTCTGTTACACACTCGACAAAGGAATGGACATAGGGAGGCAGAGCTGCTAGGCCCGGAACAGGCGGGCATCTTACATCCCCAAATACAGTCTTCTCTTAATATTTATTTTAAAAAATATGTTTATTTACTTAGTGTGGAGGAAGGGGCATGAAGTAGTCATGTGTGTGGAGTCGGAGGACAGCTTGCTGGAGTCCGTTCTTCCCTTCTACCAAGAGGCTCCTGGGGATCAAATCTGTCTGTCAGGTTTGGCAGCAAGCTCTCTTTACCTGCTGAGCCATCTCCCCAGCCCACATGTAACCTCCTCCTTTAAAAATGGGGACCTCGGGACTGCAGAGATGGCTCAGCAGTCAAGAGGGCATGCTGCTCCTGCAGAGGACCCGAGTTCAGGTCCTGGAACCCAGATTGGGTATCTTACAGCTACCTGTAATCCTAGTTCCTGGAGGATCCCATGCCCCTGGCCTCCCTGGGCACCAGCGCTTGTGTGTACCCACACAGTCATAATTAAAACTAAAAATCTAAATATGGGTCTTTAGTACCTTGTTTTCCCAAGCTTGGTCTACAGCAGAAAGCCACCTCTAACAGAGACTGGAGGCAGCCTGTGAAAAGAAATTTACATCTATTTAGGTTAGTGAGCAGAGAATGTGGGCAGAGGAGTTTTGTTCTTATATTAAAAAAAAATCAATACTTATTAATTATTCAAAATGCTGGGCATCACTGAGACATTTTCGTGCATTTATATAATGTACTTTGGTCATAAACACTCCTCCATTACCCTCTCTTATGTACTCAGCTCCACACCATGCAGGAAGAAGCTTTTCTGGCTGACAGACACCAGCCTGAATCCACAGTGGGTTGGGGGTGGCTTCCCGCTCCCATCAATCACTAATTAAGAACAGGCCCTCCAGGCTTGCCTACAGCCTGGCCCTACAGAGGCAATTTTTCATTTGAGGCTCCCTCCTCTCAAATGACCCCAGCCCGTGTTGAGCTGACATGAAACAGCCAGCACAAGTGTACACCGGGCAAATAGTGCTGTCGACTCGGGCCAAGTTCTTGAATCTGTGAGCTGTAGGCTTCTGTCTTGCTTTGTACAAAGGTGAGGAGTTTCTCTTCAGTTTCTTTACACGTTGCTCATGGTGAGCATAACATTTTGGCTTAATATTTACTCAATAGTAAAACCAGGCACCAGAGAGATGGCTCAACAGTTAAGAGCACTTGTTGCTCTTGAAGTGGGTTCAGTTCCCAGCACCCACTTAAGGCAGCTCACAACTGCCTGTAACTCCAGCTCCAGGGGATCTGACATCTTCCAGCCTCCCCAGGCACTGAATGTGTACGATACATGTATATACACCCACACTCACATACAGACTCTCTCTATATTTTCAAACACATATTTTTAAAATGGCAAAACTATTTTCTTTCTCTAGAGAAAAGTTTCTATGGTTTGTGTCTTAGTTCAGGGTTTCTACCGCTGTCATGGAACAGCATGACCAAAAAGCAAGTTGGGGAGGAAAAAGGTTTATAAAGCTTACATTTCCATGTTATTGCTCATCACCAAAGGAAGTCAGGGTAGGAACTGCTGGGGGTTGGGCACATGGGGCTTACAGGTTAGAGCCGTTTTCGTTTTATAGATCTTAAGTATAGTAATTTAAACTTAAAACATATCTTTAGCCTTCACACCCTATAGCAATACATAAATACAGAAGTGTATAATCCCCAAGTCAATAGAGGAGCTATGTGGATCCTAGAGAGGGTATTGCACAGGTGTTATCAGCACTGCTGGGCTGGAGAGTAGGGCAGAGATTGAGGTCTGAAAGGCTTTGCGCAAAGCCCTTCAAAATTAGCATACTGAGCAAACAAGCTGTCAGAGAGGAAGTCTAAAAATCCCCAGGCAAAGTCCCTGGACTCAGTGTGCCAGAGGGACCCACTGCCCACCCTGATCCCTGAATGCACAAACCAGCTGAAGATTTAGGATGCTAGTGAGGCATGCGGTACTAGATGCGTGTGAACAGCATCTAGCAGAGAAGGCACCAAAAAGCTGCACTAGGCAAATGAGCCCAGGGTTTGTGTTAAGGTAACACGAAAGCTACAACTTCCTATGTGGTGGGGCCGTCGAGCTTCTCCGATCTCGGTGGAGGGTCAGCAAGGATCACGGTCATGAACATGAGAGCCCACCCGAGAATGCAAACAACCGTAAAAGAAAAACAGCTGTGACTATTCCCATCCTTGATTAAAGCCAGAGGCACGCAGCTCTCGAACGGTAGGATGAACTGCTCCGAGATAGGCTTGAACTGAAGCCAGAGGCAGATAGCACTCAAAGGGCAGGATGAACTGCTCCGAGATAGTTTTTAAAAAAATAAAGGCAGGGTGAATTGTTTTGAGAAAACTCAAAAGCGGCCAAACACTGCAAACAACTAGCTGTAAACTATCTTCATGCTATTCTTGCTGACCAATCAATGTATAGAGCAAAACTGGCCAGATTTTTAAGTATAAAAACCATGTGCTTTGCATGCTCGGGGTCGTCTCCTGCCTTTGGAGGGGCGACCCTATCGAGATTGGAATAAAAAAAACCTCTTGCTTTTGCATCGAGTTGTGGTCTGTGGGAGTTCCTGGGAAGGGTGCGATCTTGAACTCCTGAGCTGTGAGATCCCAGGTCTTACAAACACACCTGAAGGCAGGAGTGAAAAAGCTTAGGAGACAATGAGCAAATGAGTACCAAGACTCACCCGTAGGAGCAACTGCCACAAAGCCCACTTACAAGACCACTCCTGGAGACAAAGACAGACAGGCACCGAGTGGAAGGGTCAGAGGCACTAGAAAGCTCACCGGCCATTTTAATGGTAGGTAAAGGCTGGAAAGCAAGAAAACCAGAGACACAGAGAGATAATGCACAAGGCTAGAGAAACCAATATTAAAGGAGCAGTAGAGAATCCTGAAAATCTGTGCTAGTAACAACACAGATCTAAAACTTCAGGGTATAGGGAGCCAAGGCAGAATCAGAGGTGACAATGAGCAGAACTCTGAGATGTACGAGACTTTAATAGTTTTCTTCCAGCCACACATGGGGTAGAAAAAAAATAGAGATTAGATACATAAGATTAGATACATTAAATTACACCAAAAGAGTAGAAGTGAGAGTTTGGATGTGTTAAAGAGATAGTAAGAATTAATTATCTGAAGATCAGTATCTGAAACCCTTTGTTTCCAGCAGAGAACACGGGCCACATCTCACTGTGTGCATCTGAGGTCGTGGTGATAAGAATGTGGTCCTGCACCTCCCTATCAGTGGACTGGGGAGGGGCAGGCGTGAAGAAGGGGGAGGGAGGGTGGGGTCGGGAGCGGAGGAGGGAGGGGCTTATGGAGGGACACAAAGTGAATAAAGTGTAATTAAAAAAAAAAGACTGTGGTCTGCAGACATGGTGCAGTCACTCCTGTGTGCCTCCTGGCGTGGGGACCCTGGGGTCACAGGAATGTACAGGTCTTCGTGCCTCAGGAGGTTCTGACAGAGTAGTGTCATGAAATTGCCGTTGATGTTGATTGTAGTGTTGCCAGCGTAGGAGACCAAACTGCGTCACCTCTTTATATGACTTTCCCTCCTAAGGACACTATTGGTGTCTACCAGCAGGTGTGGCAGCAAGTGGACATATTGCTTCACGACGCCCTTCCCTGCAAACGCTTTTTAGAGATCTCTGCTCGGCTCAAGCTGGATCCTTGGCCTCACCGCAGAAAGGAATTCAGCATGAGCCAGCTCGAAGCAGCATCAAAGTTTATTAAAAAGGATTTCAAAAAGTTTACTTATTTTTATGTGTTTTGCCTACATGTATGTCTGCGTCTTGTGTGCATTCTTGGTCCCCATGGAGACCAGAAGAGAGTGTTGGATCCCACAGAACTAGAGTTACAGACAGTTGGGTGTAACTAGAGTCACACCCAGACCATGTGGGTGCTGGGGACCGAACCCGCGTCTTCTGTAAGAGCAGCCAGTGCTCTTAACCACAGAGCCATCTTTCGAGCTCCTAAAATGGATTGACAACGTAGATTTGAGCATAGAAGTCAGTAGAAGACGAGGTGTCCAGGGAAAGGTAAGACAAGCCCAACTGTGGGTATGAGCTTTTCAAGAGAGTCCAGTATCTCCGTCTTTGCAATAGTCATTTCTGGGGATTTTGAAGTTAGCTGTCAACAGTTGCTGAGGAATGATGGATGGCTCCTGCCATGTGCTCTGGGAGACTTCAGCTGATGAACCCTAAGATGTTTTCACCGTGAATAAAAGTTTACAGGACAATTAGCATTTGCTGTGAGGGTTGCCGACTTACAGACGGTATTACTTTAATCTTAAACTTTAACTTTAACTTAAACTTTAAAATAAGGTATTTTCAAATAAGAATGTTAAAATAGCAATGAGCCATGCTTAACTGTGAGCCGAAGAGGCCTGTGATTTGGCCATCTTCCCTTCCAGGCAATGTTCTGAAATCTCACAAAGAACTTTCAGTCACCTTGAAAACGTCTTAGGGTTCTCTTACAACTCCTAGGCCCTACAATAGGCATTTTTCTACAATGTTTAGAGAGGCTGTTTAGTTGCTTGTTACATTTTACAATGGAAAAATGTAAGAGTCACTCCCATACAGGAAGAAAGAAAAAAAAATCATTCTATGCTGACACTCCGAGAAAATACAGAAAAGGAAATATGTCCTCTTGAGCCGGGTGTGGTGGCACACTCCTGTAATCCTGGCACTTAGGGAGGCAGAGGCAGGCAAATCTCTGTGAGTTTCAGGCCGCAAAGGGAGTCTAGGATGGCCAAGGCTACACAGAGAAATCCTGTCTCATCCCCTCCCAAAACTATCCCCCCCCAAAAAAAACAAAACAAAAAAACCCAAACCCACCAATAACAACAGGAAAGAAGAAAGGGAGGAAGGGAGGAAGGAAGGGAGGGAGGAAGGGAGGAAGGGAGGGAGGGAGGGAGGGAGGAAGGAAGGAAGGAAGGAAGGAAGGAAGGAAGGAAGGAAGGAAGG
>NW_026596069.1:15097308-15121973 GCF_907164565.1 Psammomys obesus
AGGAAGGAAGGAAGGAAGGAAGGAAGGAAGGAAGGAAGGAAGGAAGGAAGGAAAGAAAAGAAAGCTGTCCACTGTCAGATGGGAAGAGCTTTTATCTTCTCTAGCTAAAAGTAAGACATTCCTATACTTTCTTTCTGGCCACAGTGACCTTCAATTTCTGAAGAATAAAGCTGCTGGAGTGACCAAACAGAAGTACAACCCCCAGCACTTGGTTAAAGTTTAACTTCAGCTAGATAATCTAAACAATCACAGACCTACGGTGATTCAACTGCAGGCTGGTGTGCTGGTTGGCTTTGTGTGTCAACTTGACACAAGCTTAGAGTCATCACAGGAGCCTCACTCAGTTCAGGAAATACCTCCATGAGATCCAGCTGTAAGGCATTTTCTCAATTAGTGATCAATGGGGGAGGGCCCAGCCTATTGTGGGCTGGTGGGCCTGGGTTCTAATAAGAAAGCAGGCTGAGCAAGCCAGGGGGAGCAAGCCTGTAAGCAGCCCTTCTCCATGGCCTCTGCATCAGCTCCTGCCTCCTGGTTCCTGCCCTGTTTGAGTTCCTGTCCTGACTTCCTCTGGTGACGTGGAAGTGTAAGCCGAATAAACCCTTTCCTCCCCAACTTGCTTTTTGGTCATGGTGTTTTATCGCAGCAACAAAACTCTAACTAAGACGACTGGGAATATTAGCTGCACCCCTAGTTTACCACATGTTCAACTACTGCTGGGCTTATTGAGATATAATTCCATCCCATTTTTTTTAAACCACTGGATGTACAGTAAAAGATTATTCAACGTTGACCTGAAATTTCAATTTAAACTGTAACACATCAGTAGGAAGACAAGGGAAGGGTACTCTGAGGAAAGGTGGCGTCTTTATTTAAATATTTTACATGGGAACACACACACAAATACAATCCTCCCAAAACAACTGTAAAGGCTAATGCAAACCACCTTTTCAGGAACAAGGAACGCCACGCATGTGTCTATACCATGTACAAAAGAGAAGTGGGACCCCAAACCTGCCCACAGAGGAAATCCAAGACTGGGTTTTAGTTCTCGGAGCACACAGTCTGTATCCATAACTTCACACAGTAGTATAATTCCTGCTGTGTATCAACTACAATGAAAATAAAAAAATAAATCCCCACAAAGCTCGCTTTGTAGAAAGTAAACAGTTGTAGATCGCAGAAACAAGATGACCTCCACCCCAGAGCAGACCATGGGTAAGACTACTTCATGCATCACGGATAGTGGCGTGCACGGCATAAAACTTCTTACAATGCAATTCATGTAAACAACATTTTAAAGTGTAAGTGTAGAACTTCATTTTCCTGGAAAATATTGAGAAATTGATTGTTTTCAGCAATTTTTATTTTTTTGTGAGAAACATGCATATCAATTATGACCGACATGCATGTGGGTTTTAAGCATTGTTTCTCAAAGCAATTTTTATTTATATAATACTCTGCACTGGGAATCCTCGAAAGCCAAAGGAAAAGTCCCTTAAAGAAACAGGGGGAGGGAGCTGAGTGAATGAAGCTGGGCCACTTATCCGAGGTTTTCATTTAAAAAAAAAAAATTACTTCAAGCTTATCAAGTCATGAAATCAAGGTGGTAAAACTCGTCATAGTTCAGTATTATGGAAACACTGAGTCTTTTTGATATTTGGATAATTGTAATAAAAGGGTGGTGTGTGGAACTTATCCTGAGCCACAGATACTGGCTTGGCCCAGATGAGAGGCACAGGGGATGAGAGGCACAGGGGATGAGAGGCACGTGGAGAATATGGCTGGTCACCGTCCATACTGAATCATGTAAGTGCAGTGTCTTTGGAGCCTATTAGAGGGCATCAGATCCCCTGAGTTGGCCACAGGACATGGGCTTCAGAAGCTGAAGTAGGGTTCTCTGCGAGAGCAGTGATGTGCTCTTAACCACTGAGCCATCTGTCCCGTGCCTAAGTGCACTAAATTGTAGCTAAGAAACAAAGATACACTGTTTTTCTTCATAGACTATTACCACATTATAGAAAAATCAACCATGAATTTTACCCTGGAAATATATATATATATATATATATATTTGGAGACAGAATCTCTGCATATGGCGCTGGATACCCTGTACCTCTGACTTGAGCCCTCAGAGATCTGCCTGCCTCCTGAGTGCTATGACCAAGGCATGCACTGCCACACCTATCACAGATTATTTAACTGAATTTGAAATGCTCACCATTTTCATGACCTCTTAGAAATATGAAGTCATTTTTTAAAGCTCATAGGACATGTGTGCATACATGTCATGTGCAGAGAAATACACACATACATCCTTATCCCCTCAGTGTTCTAAAATCACATCAGTTTCACACAGGTAAAAAGGGCTCTAATGATTTTTCCTCCTTTCTTCTGGCCTCCTGTGATACTCAGGGTTCCAAGGTTAAAGAGAACCAGAAACAGCCGTGGAAGGCCCAGAGTGGAGATGTGTCTCATTGTCCTATAATATGAGGGGTGGAAGTGTCCCTGCTCAAAATCAATGCATTGTGCAGAGACCCATACTTTTGGACCCAATGAACTAAAAGCAACGCTTTAATTTGGCAAGTTCTCAGGAGAAAACTTTACTTGTGCAGTTTGTAAGTATTGCTTGCACAGTGCCCTCAAAGGCACTTAGGAACTAGCATCTTCACTCCAATATAACAGACATGCATTTCTGAAATACAGCCCTACCTGATGTGGCCCTTGACATATCAATGACTTCTTTCAATTGGTAAGTCTTTGTGTGGCTCATATAACATTAGGGGCATGGAGACAAGACATCCGGGCAAAGCTAGTTAAGCTCCCGGTCAGACTGTGGCCGGCTTCTGTTTAGGAGTAAGACTGTTGGACAGTGCTATGCTTGGTGACCCTGGTGGAAGATGTGGTTACAGTAGAATTGAAATGACCTGATTCCTCTGAATCTACATTGCTCAGAGGGCCCTGGCCTCCCACGCTAGAAAACACGGTCTTCCTAGCCTTGATAGAGGTTTCACTGGGAATCTGGTAACTGGATTGCTGTGTGGAAGCAGGAGCCAGCACTCTTTCTGTCACCGTGACATTCTGTCCTGCTGCCACACTGGGGACCACCAGGGTGGGCTGCATACCTGAGCTGGGAGCAAGGATGCTCTCTCTCTCCCTCACCATGACATACTGTGCATCCTTCAGATGCTGGGTGGCCTCAAGGGGCTTAGGGATCCCCCCATTCGGCTGGATCACTCGCTCAGTGACAAGGACCTTTTCTTCATTGGCATAGTGCTGATCCACCAAGGTGGACGCTGGGGCGTACACCCTCTCTGTCACAATAACGCCCTGGGGTTGTCTAGGACCCAGGATCACAGTGCTGGGTGGAACCGTGGGGCCTGTGGTGTAGGAAGTTTCTGTCACTATGATGTTACCAGAAGCCACAGGGTCAGGAGGTGGCGGCACCACCTTCTGACTCTGCCTGGAAGACACAGAGCTCTCAGTGACAATTTCCTGGGTGACTTTCTCTGCGTGTGCTTCCTGCAAAGGTTTGGGGACTTGGAAGCCAGCCTGAGAGGAGTATGTGCTCTCTGAGTTGAGCGTCATTTGCTCGTAGTGTGAGCCCAGAGCTGGCTTCACACTTGCTTCTCCCACAGGCTTTTGCCTCTGCTCAATGTCCACGTCCATATCTATCTTTCGACCTAGGCAAACTTCGGCTAGTGTCTTGAACTTAAGCCCCAGGTCGTCTAAGAACCGGTCATCAAGCTCTCCCTCAATAAAACTGCAGCACCCGATGGAGCCTCGAAGAGAGTCCGTCTCTTCCTGAGAGTAAACGAGAAGACAGTCTTTGGCCATGTGAAGGTCGTCTTCCTCGGCATAGGAGGCTGCTTTCTAAATGAAAATAACAACGGGGACAGATCATTACTGGCACAAATTCATTTAAAAACAAGGCTTGATATTCCTGTTTATAATGCAAGAACTGAAAACAATGCATCTAACGACAAGAAAACCCAAGAGAAACACAATGGAGACATTCCACATCATGGCTGGCCTGTCATCTCAAAATACATTAACATGAAAGATGAAAAAAGACTGGGGGGACAATTCCAGATTTTAAATTCTTGAAAGAGTAGTAGTGTTGCAGTAACTCAATTAGACACTGTATAGAAAAATTAATTGCTTCACAAGACTGCCATTATCATGGAACTTAGCAGTGTCTAAACTGAAATGTAAACTGTACCAATTTTAGGTTCCTTAATTTGTTAGCTGTACTGTAGTGATAGACAATGTGCTCATTAGATTTGTAAGTATACATATGTGTTTATGTGAGTAAGAGACAGAATGGAAAAACAAATAGAAAATAATGGCAAATGCTAATTGGTGAAAATCCATGCAAACAATGGATAGGCATGAAAATACCTAGTCTCTTTGAGACATGATTTTATGTATTCCAGGCTGGCCTCTAACTCAATATGCAGCTAAGGATGACCTTGAACTCCTGACTCCTCCTGCCTCAGCCTCCCATGAGCTACGATTACAGATGACTGTCTCCACTTCCAGCCATTGATTCTTCTGACAGCTTTATGATAGCTTTGAAATTCCAGTTCCCTTTCCTTTTTTGGAGGTTGAGGATCGAATACGAAATTTTCATCTCTTGGGCTGGGGAGATGGCTCAGAGGTTAAGAGCACTGACTACCCTTTCAGAGGTCCTGAGTTCAATTCCCAGCACCCACATGGTGGCTCACAACCATCTATAATGTGATCTGATGCCCTGTTCTGGCAAGCAGGTGTACATGCAGATACAGCACTCACTTAAATAAATAAATAAATAAATCTTAAATTTTTTTTCTTCTCCCTCTCTTTCACCAAGCTAAATTTACAATCCCTGCAATGCTACCAGACCTATTTAAACGATTGTGGTACCCAGCGCTCTACCATGTCAACCAGATCCGGCCAGCTGACAATGCTACTGTGCCCCTGCTGACTTCCTCTCTTTGTTTTTTCAGCTTCTGACTATAATTATTGATATGTCTATTTCTCTAGGAGTCTTTGCTTCAAGGCGTTGGGTCCTGTCATAAAGCTGACAGATGTAGGAGTGTTAGGCTTCTACATGAACTGACTAGTTTCCATTCTGAAACAAAAACAATTGGTTCTTTCTAGGAATGAAACATGTTCTGAGATGAATTTTGTCCAGATGAAACACTTATCTCCAGTCCTGTTTTCAATTGCTTATCTCAGGTGAAGACATCTGATTGTCTTTTGTGTAACTTTTATTTTATTTTATTTGTGAATTCCCTTCAGAGTTTGTCTTATAAATAACAAAAATGTGGAGCTAGAGAAATGGTTCAGCATCTGAGGGCACTTGCTGCTCTTCCAGAGTACTCAGGTTTGATTTCTAGCACCTACAGACTGGAAGCTTACAACCACATGGAACTCCAGTTCCAGGGATCTGACACCCTCTTCTGGCCACCACTGGGACTGCATGCACATAGTGCCTAGACACATGCCGGCAAAACACCCATACACGCAAAATCAATAACGCTAAAACAAACAAATAACAAACAAACAAAAAACCCCAAACAAAAGTGAGAGTGGATTTATTAGCTTGAGTCTTTTATTCCTCTGAAGACTGCTTCTGCAGAGGGACTGTATTTTCTGACCCATGGTCACTTGTCATAAATCACATGACTCGCTTTGACCAAAGCAATGCAAGTGTAAAGGGGGCAGAGTCTGGTAGAGCCTGTGATGATTAACCTTTATTACTGACCTGACTGGATTTAGAATTTACCTTGGCTTGTGTTTCTATGAAGCAGTTTTCAAAGAGGTTTGAATAAGGGAAGGGTTACCCACCCTAAGTGAGGGTAGCTCCATTCCATAGGCTGGGATCCCAAACCAAATAAAAATGAAAAAAACAAAGTAAGCTGACAGCCAGCATTCGCCTCTCTCTGCTCCCTGAAAGTGGATATAACCTGACTAGTCGTCCTATGAGTTCATTGCTATGTTTTCCACACCGCGATGGTCTGTCATCAACTTCTTAAACCATGAGCAAAAATAACCCCCCCTCTCTCCCTAAGATGTGCTTGTCAGGTGTTTTAATGCAACAAGGAGACAAGTGGCTACCAGAGCTGGTCTGGTTCTGCCACAGGAGGGCAGCTCCCTGGGCTCAATCTCCTTTCTCAGTGCGCATCTTAGAACGAAGACGGCGTGGAGTGGAGCGGGAACAAATTGACAGGTGAAAACATGAGGAAAAAGGCCTTTGTAAGAACTAAGCAGCTTGCTGGAGCCACTTGTTACTGCAGCAAAAACTTAGCTAACACTGACTGTTTCAGTGAGTCCCAAATCTTTCTCATCGTCTGTAAACACAGCTCAAAAAACAAAACAAAACAAAAAACAAACCCATAAAACTTCCTCACAAAAGCCCACTTAGGAATCTAGAATCTCATCACCCACAAAACCCAGCGCTTACCTCCGTGAAGTAACTTCTTAGGAATTCCTCATTCATGGCTACAGCCCCTCGGGCGCCGCCCATGTCTCTGGAAGCCCCAGCAGCTCTTGTCCTAAGGGTTTCACCTGCAGCGATGGCTCCTGCCGTCCCTGCTGCGTGGGTGGCTCCGGCAGCGAGGAGGCTTCTGTGCTCTTCCCATCTTGCGTCAACCTCAGACAGCTCGTGCTGCGCTTTGGAAAAGGAAGCCGAGCTACTGCCTTTCGCCACGCCTTCCTTGAGCATCGCACCTCCCACTCCATTTCTCACGGCTGAATTCTCCGTGTGATCTGCCACCAGAAGCGACGGCACCACCTAGGGGTGAACACAACTGTGTGTGAATCCGCAGGACTGAGGGTCAGTGTGCTCGGCAGAAACATGTGAGCTAGGTGGATGTAGGGAGGGAAGAGCTAGGTCCCTCTAGGCAAATTAGGAAAACACCCAGGACGTGACACTTCTCCGGAGTCTTGTGAAGGATTGCGTCTTCCTGCTTTTCCTGCTTCAGAGCTGACTACAAACCATGAAGGACACAAAGCCCAGTTTCTAGCCGCCCGCCTGCCCCCCCTGAGACAAGAGTTTTTCTGTGTAGTCTTGGCTGTCCCGGACTGTCACTTTGTAGACCAGGCTAGCCTTGAACTCTGAGATCCACCTGCCTCTGCCTCTCGAGTGGTGGGATTAAATGCATGTGCCATGGTGCCCGCTAAGCCCAGATTTCTTTATGCGGTCCCTCTTTCCCAGAACCAATGGAATCCACCTCCCCTTTATGGGCTTGTGTGACAGTCACACAGCCCTGAAATTTCAGCTGGACACACGGTCATTCAAAATCAAGACTCTATTTCCATTCTTCCATTGCTACCAGATAGAGTCTTTTCCCTTCTGATTGAAGAGAACCAAGAAGAAGAGGCATATGGACTTGTAGAAAGTGTGGCTATGGAGCAGGTCCTCATGGGGTCTCAGGGGCTTGCTCCAGCCTGCGTCTGGAAGGAAACCATCTGGAGAGCAGCAGGGAATGGGTGGAGTGGGGTCATGTGTTGAAGGCTCTCCATGTTCATGGATCCAGGACCACCTACATGTACTCACTTATTTTTATTTGTTTGTTTAGTTGTTTGAGACCAAAAAAAAAAAAAAAAAAATCTCACTGTGTAGTCAAGACTGGCCTTGAACTTCTGACCCTCTTCCATCAATCTCCCAACTACTGGGGTTACAGGGCTGTGTTACGGTTTGAATATGAAATGTCCCATGTAGGCTCATGTGTTTGACCACTTGGTCCTCAGCTGGTGGGGTGCTTTGGAAGATTGTGGAACTATGAGAAGGCAGAGCTTCTCTAGAGAAAGTGGATCACTGCAGGGGGGACGGGATGGCCTTAGAGTTTTATAACACAACATCACTTTCTGTTTGCTCTCTGCTTCCCAATTATAGATGCAATTCCACCAGCCCCTTCACACTTTGGCTACCAAGCCTTCCCTGCCACGATGGACTGTATCTCTCAAACTGTAAGCCAAATAAGCCTTTCCTTCCTCGATTGTCTGTCAGCGGCTGTAACAAGGAAAGCAGTCAACATGGAGAGTCATCACGCTCTACTTTGCTGACACTCGAAGTTGAAACTTACATCCTATGGAAAACGGACAGTTGTGGCAGACGACGAGGAGAGACCCAGGGTGCAGACCCAGGGCGAGAGATGGGGGATCTGACTCTTAAGCAATAGGAAATGGATTTGGGCATACTTCATAAGCACCTTGGGGTGGGATGTTGACCTCTGTCAACCAAATACAGCAAGAATGGAAGAGGTCAGATCCTGGTACTGAAAGGACCATTTAAGAGTGGGGCAGAAGGTCTAGTCTGAAACCTCATGTGCTCTTGCTCTCCCTGTCCCTTGCTCTACATAGTTTGGATCACCTGCAGACTTATGGTCTGCATTCTCAATAACACAGGAAATACCACAGCGCAGTCGAAGCCTTTCCATTATGCCCTGGCAAACAAAGAGAGAATACGCTATCGCTTGAGCCTGTTGTTTAGCAAAGGCATGAGCACGAGGTCTAATGACTACAGCATGAGCACAGGCCCTGTGACCTTGGAAGGTACAGGGCTTTTTCTTCACCAGCAAGCAAGCAGTCAGTTCTGCAGTGGACATCATCTGGGTCCCTCAATTTCGCTGTGACACTGTCAGATCCCACAGATAGAGGGC
The DNA here is from genome assembly GCF_907164565.1 of Psammomys obesus. Taxonomy (NCBI): domain Eukaryota; kingdom Metazoa; phylum Chordata; class Mammalia; order Rodentia; family Muridae; genus Psammomys; species Psammomys obesus. The sequence goes on from NW_026596069.1 coordinate 15,105,954, forward strand.
TCAGTTCTCCCAACATGGTTAGTTCCAAGGTGCCAAGGACTTTAAGAGTAGAACGCCGGCTCTTAAAGTATATATTTCACAATGTGACAGCTGTGTTAGTCTCTCATGACCAAAAATGTTGCAAATGCTCACTAAGTAAGGCACCACTGAAATCATAAAGGAAGGCGAGGCATGGTGGTTCACAGCTATGAATCCCTGCACTTGGTAGTCCAAGGCAGGAGGAATGCTTTGACTTCAAGGCTAGTCTGGGTTAGAGTGAGACTGTTCAAACTCCCCACGTCCCCCAATAAAATCAGACCAGTAGCAGGTTGCAGCCTGGTCTGATGCACTGACCTTGTCCTCAGGTGGTGCCCCTTCATTATTCCAAGGGTGCAGCATCTCTATGGTGCCAGGAATGGGGGCGAAGCCTTTGGCGCCTTCTCCGCAGTGGCATATCAGCAGCAGGAGTGGTACAACTGTACAAAGCAAAAGTGGAGTCCAGAGGTCTGTTTACCAACTAAACACATATCATTTAGAATTCACATTCAACTCCTTGAAGTCCAGTCTTCACATATGTGAAGCTTCTTTTTTCTGTTTTGTGTTTTTGACTTTGATCCAACCTCCCCAACCTTGCTTTTGGTTGGATTACACCAAAGCCCATAGGCAGACAAAGTGGTCTGACTCGAGGTCTCATTCATCACAGAGAGCCTTTCTCTGGCTCCTGTGATTACACGAGCTCACATGCACATTAGAAAAACCAAGGGAAAGATGAAAAAACTTAAAACTACTGTCCAAAGGTTTTTTGTTAAGTCTACTGTCTAAAAGATATGTATCAGAGTGATCAAAAGCAGCCAAGAATGGTGGCTCATGCCTGTGATTCCCTCAGTATTTGGCAATTCTCCCATGCATGGGAGGTTGAAGCAGGAGGATTACTGTGAGTTTGAGGCCAGAGCTACAGAGTGAAACCTGGTCTCTAAAACCCCATTAAAAACAAAACAAAACAAAACACAACATACACCACCTGAGGGGAAAAACAGAATAAAACATCAATATATTCTACAACATCAAAGTTATTGTATTTTACCTCAGAGTGGGGCTCTGACCAGACCCGACTCTTTCTCTGATGTTTCAGTTCATGAACTTAACTAAGTAAGTATCATTTTCTTTTCTCTCCATTTATTTATTTATTTTCAGATAGGGTTATTGTGGATATAAACATCATTTTGTTGGTCCCAGGTGTGGGATATGGGACTGATTCAGATGGTCCATAGCAGCAGTTTATTTGCCTCATGAGGGCTCTGAGAGGAGCTCAGAGTTGTTTGTTTGTTTGTTTTTTAAGTATGCTACACAATTGTCTCTATTTTTCTCTAACTTTTACATTCTCCTTTTCGGTTTTGAGGCCAAGTATCATTATGTAGCCCTGGTTGGTCCACAGCAGCAGACTCTTTGCCTCATGCGGGCTCTGAGAGGAGTTCTTTGCCAGCTGCAGATAGTTTAAATCTGAGGAGGACTCTGGAGAGAGAATAAATGCCAGAGCCCAGAGAGTGAGAGTGAGGCACTAGGAGAAAGAACAAGGCTGCTCCTGCATCCCCCTTGCTGCTCCTGGTTGCTGTTGTGAGACAAGAAGTTGGAGATCTCCTAAAACAAGGATTGGTGTGGCTCCAAGGAACCCGATGACCCTAACCAGCAGGAAGCAGCTAAGAGAACTTCAGCCCCTCTCCCACTAACCCTGTCTCTCTCCTACCTGGTGTTGGGGTGTTGGAATGGATTTGGGTAGAGTAGGGAGAAAAAGATAAAATAAATGTAAATAAAAGTTTTTGAAAAAGTACAGCAACACAGGGTATCATCCAGCCCAGGCTGGCCTTGAAGTCAATATATTACTGAGAAAGATCCTGAGGTCCTGACCCTTCTGCCTCCACTTCCTGAGTTCTGGGATCACAAGCGTGCTGTGCCACTGTAGCTAATTTCATGTGATTTGCAGGTTGAGCCCAGGCGGGCTAGGTAGCAATCTACCAGCTCAACCACACACCTAAATACCATTTTAAAAAATCAATAGTAATAAAGTGTCATGGGCTGAGTGCCAGGCTAGGCTACAGGGAAGCTGGGATGGGAAGACAAGGCACGGAATTCCTACATGAATGATGCACACCCAACTCATGGTAACCTAAAACAAGTCACTCACCATCAAATAGAGCTCATGGGCTAGAGGCCTGTTGTAAATTATTGAGTTCTGGGCATTTAACTAGACATCTACAGCTGTCTCTAATAGGACTCCCTCTTTCCAAAGAGATAAGCCCAGGCTGTCTTGGAGGTGCTGGTCTGCCCACGTTCAGATAGGGTGGGACTGCAGGTGAAGCCAGGTCTTTGGAGGAATGGAGGGCAGGTAGGACTGGGCACAGCTGGGAGCTTAGAAAAGGGACAGTCCGCTGCAGTTGGTGCTGGCCAGAGGCAAGCTGAGTAGCCAGGAGTGGAGGCAAAGGAGCCTCGACGAGTTGAGTGTGCAAAGAACGGTTAGATTGCAATAAATCTCGTTTGTAAAAATAACCTTATATCCGCATGGCACATACATTATGCCAAGTCTTTTCTGAAGACCTATTAGCACTACTCAAGGCACTAGGAATCCAGCGGAGCAACAGACACCACCCCCTTCAGAGGTATCCGAGTGTGAATACCAGCAGGAGTTATGCCCAAAGTCAGAAGAGTGTGCTTTGCCCTTTATTTTAATTAAAAACCAATGTATTTTGTAAGACTAACTTCTCAACCAATGCATGCACTCAGCTCTGCTGGATTTATCAAGCATCTTGGCTGTTTCCCTGCTCACTCTCCAAGGTGCTCTCACGAGGTTAAAGCAAGAATGTCAGGAAGTCACTAACTACAGGGTTAAGAAGTGGCCATGGACTGAAGACACTCAAGACAGGCTCTGAAGACTTACGGAGCAAGAGCAGGAGGGCCAGAATCATGAGAGCGATGGCGGCGGGTCCCAGGCCAACGTAGTTGTCGTACAGGGCTGCTGCACAGCCACCACCCCTCAGACACTCGCACACGGTGAGCTGAAGGACCTGCCTCTCCGGGCAGCTGAAGCCCTGGCTGTCGGAAATGAGGAGGGGAACCTCACTTCTCCCGAGCTTTCGCTCACTTTGCTGCAGCAGCACACTAGTACCTGCAAGAGGGGAGGTGAGAAGGAGGAAGAGAAATGAGTGGCTATTGAGGGAAGACAAACTAAGGGGTCTTAACGTAGCCCCAGCTCCCCATGGAGTTCATTCTCTGTGCTCATCAAAATGTGTCCATAGGTTTTCAAAGGAAGTTTAACTAGCAGAGAGTCAGGGTTGGACACACCTTTATGATGATTAATTTAGCTAATGGGTGTGGTCTACTAGATGCCAAGAGCAACAGCCCTACTGTCCAGTCAGGGGGGAATGCAATTGGTACGTGACATGACATTTACATGAGTAACATTTTCATTCGATGACTTTTTACCAGTTATTAAAAAGGAAGCTATCAAAGTAGCTTTTAAATATAGCAGAAACTGCGGGATGTCAATCCCAGTTTTGATAATTTTCCGGACAGGCTCATCTTTGACAATACCTTCTCTCTATATACCTGTTTTATTTCTTTTGTTAGCAAGTCTGGTAATGGCACTTCGCATTATTTAAGCAAGCATTTCAATGCAGTGAGAGATATATATTAAAAAAACAAGAAAAGTAATAGTGTTTACACCCAGAGATTGAGCAGGACAATAGCAGTTTGAGGCCAGCACAGGCCAGAGTAAGACCCTGTCTCAAAAAACAAGCAAATTGAAACAACAACAAGGCCGCCAAAACAATAAAAAAAAAAAAAATTGAAGTTATATCTCAAAGAAAGAAAGAAAGTTACATTTGCTTATTTACTGTGACAAGGCTATGTCTGTGTGTTCCAGTACCATGGTCAGCATATGGAGGTTAGAGATGGGTCCCTGTTCTGGAACTCAGTAGTCAGGCTTGGCAGCAAGAATCTTTACCTACTGGGCTATCTTGCTGATATTATTTCTTTGAGATAAGGCCTTGCTATGTAGACCAGACCAGTCTGGAACTAGATCAGTAGTTGAGGCTAACCTCAAAATAATCCTCTTGTCTCTGTTTCCTAAGGGCTAGGATTATACCATTTGTACCTGGCTTGTTGTGTGTATTAAAACAAAACAAAACAAAAACAACATAAACAAGCAGTGGAAAAAACAAGGAAAACCTTTCTCTGAACCATTTTAAAGTAAGCTATAGACAGGCGCTGGTAACTGTGATGTCAACCTTTCTGAAATGAACACTGCTTGCTAAATAGTCTTCTGGGTAGAACTTTCAGCATTTGAGACTGTCCCAAGGACACCCAAAAGATCACCCCAACAAGACGAATGTGCCTAAGGCACAGGCATTTGACTGCACCCACCAGCCCTGTGTTAGCATGTGTGCCAGGCCCTTTGCAGATCATCTTCATCACAAACTAGTTTTGTGCCTTTCAACAAGTAGCTACACCCTAGATAGGCCAGCGTCCTCCGCCACCATCAAGAAATGATGTTACTAAGCAAGGATTAAAGGAGATGGTGTATGCAGAGGGTGTGGCACATAGTATATGTTCCATAAATGTGATTTTAAATAGGATTATTACCAGTGCACTTTATGAACGAATGATTGCTGTCTATGGGAAGGCTCTCATCTCCTCAGCTTGTGAGATGAAAGTACTAGAAGAGCTACTTGGAGAAAACTCAGCCTCCTTTAAGGCATGCTAGGCCATCTTTACTTTCCACAGGCCTGTATGAGGAGCTGCGGTACGGCTGGAGTTTCAGAGCCTCGTTTTACTTCTCCCTTGAAGACTACATTGGGGATTACATTGGAAGTATAATTTTGGAGAGGACACACGGCCTACATTATTACTATCTTTGATGCACAGTCTCACTGGCTCTGGTTGGGCTGGGATTCCTGAGGTAGACTAAGTTTGCCTTGAACTCACAGAGGCATAGCAGAGAACTCACTATTTTTCCTCCTCAGTACTGAGAGTAAAGGTGTGTGCCATCACTCCTGGCTGAAAAATATACTGGAAGTAAAAGCTGAGAGAAGAAGGAGCCTGCGTTATAAGAGTTTTAGTTATCCATCATGCTTAGTATCTAGATTTTGATGTGGCTTAGTGATTTACTCACTCTCTTGGTGTGTTATTTTCCACTTTTGTGCTGTTCCAGGGGGCTGGTCAATGATGGAGAAGCTGAACGGCCCACTGTTCTGGGGTCCATCCAAATCCTGTGCAGTGACATTCACGTATGGTGCATCCTCACAGACACTCTGTATTGGGTCCACCAGTGTGGGGCAGTTGTCATTGATGTCTTCAACAGTGATAACGACGGTGCCAGTGATGGTTTTTTGTGGATGATCTTGAAAACAAGCAGGAGAGAGTTCAGACTTCTGAGTCTATCGCTCACGGCTCACCGTGGCTACAGTTTCAGTACGGAAGCCTATCGGGCAAGTGCTCAGCACTGAGGATGCCTCCCGCAGCCGGGTCTCAGATCGCCGTCAGTGCTAAGTCACTAAACCGGCAAGAACGTGCAGGCTTATCCACTGACCATTTACACAGTCAGAACAAATGCTCCCTCTGCAGGGAGATAAAGTCTAAGCACATTTAATCAGGAAAAGCATCTGCTCAAAGACTTACCATCGGATATAGCCACAACCTTTACAGTGTAGGTGCCATTTTGGACGTATCTAGACTCAAAGTCAGGAATCTTCAAAAGCTTAATTTCTGAAGTAACAGAATCCACTGAGACCCAGTTGTCTATATCTTCCATTTTCACATATCTGTTACGAAACAAACACCGAATTAATTTTCAATTCTGGGCACAGTGGGACTCACATCTGTGCCTCTTTCAACCTAAACTTTATCCTGGTAGCTATGTCCTTGTTATACTCACCGGGTTTGAATGTCACAAGGCAGGTTCACTAGGCTTATACAGTCTATTGAGATGTTATCAATATTTAAATAGAACTCAGAAAATCAGTGGTTGCCTTAAATGGAAGCAACCCAACATTTTGAGATATTGTATAGTGTTTAGAATGATGACTTTCAAGCAGAATTGATTGAAAATGAAAACACTGCATTCCTGGGTTTCTTCTCTCAAAGTGAGAAAACACTGAAAAGCCAACTCTAAGAAGGCAGAGATAATATGCTCATATTAGGTTTTCAGAATTATATACACTGAGCACACTGACTTTAACAAATAAAAATACAAACACAGCCAAACACTAACCTCTTGGTCCAGCAAATAAAATCAATACTTTATTTTTTTATTAAGTAGCTATTTAAGCACTCAAGAATGGGAGGCTAATTTATAATAATATTTGTGTTCACTATTTGAAAACAATCCAATTATATAAACTACAATTTTACACCTCTTATTGTTATGTAAATGATTGTAGAGGGTAGTATGGTCCAAAACTTGGGACGTGAAAGCAGAAGGATCAGAAGTTGAAGGTTATCCTTGGCTACATTGTGAGTGCAAGGCCAGCCTAGGCTAATGACACCCTGTCTTAACAAACAAACAACACCTAACACTGTAAAAGTAAAACTATACAAATAAATGTAAAAAGCAAATGGCAACACACTTGGGTTTTCTGAAGTACTTCTGAGTGTCCTGTCAGAAATTTTAAGCAGGCATTGCTTGCCTGGCCCATTTTTCCATTTTCATAGCTATTACATCATAAGATTGCCTACGCAGTAAATCTACAAATCACAGTGGAATGCATTCTATGATGTCATTTAAAGAGTGATATCTGATAGTCAGAGCTGATCTATTGTGGAACTCAGCATTCCCACAGGATAGCAGCTCATGTGTTATCTCAGATAGCTGGAAATTACTGAATGAATCAGCACAATAACACACTATGACAAAATTAAAGATATAATTCTTCTGCTGTCCTTATTAAGTTTTTTAGAAGGATTTTCATTTTCATATTAAATTATGTGCAAGTGTGCTTATCTGAGTGTGGATATGTGCAGATGTGGGCAGGTGTGTGCAGGTGCCCTCAGATGTCAGCAGAGGTTGCCAGGACCTCTGGAGCTGGAGTTACAGGTGAAGTTCTAGGAAACAAAAGTGGGTCCTCTACAGAAGCAGCAAGTGCTCTTAACTGCTGAGCCACCTCTCCAGACCTTTCTGTCCTTATGAAGGCTTCAAACGCAGCAATGCAAAGAGCTAAGTGGTCTGACTTATCTATGCCTCCCAGAAGTTATGAAAACTCAGAGGTGCGAGTTGAAGGTCAAGGCTGCTTCCTCTCTAATGTTCTATAATTGCACGCTAAGGAAAGGAAATGTGACTCAAGAGAGACAGAAGCATATCTTATCATTCTTCAAGCAACAAATACCATTTTGATAACAGTCATAGGCCCTGATTAAAAATAGCAGCAAGAGCCAGGCACAGTGGCACATGCCTGTGATCTCAGCACTTGGAGAGGTAGAGGCAGGCAGATCTCTGTGAGTTTGAGGCCAACCTGATCTACAAAGTGAGTCCAAGGCAGCCAAGGCTACACAGAGAAACCCTGTCTCGGGAAAAAACAAAACAAAAGAACAACAACAACAAAAATAACTGCAAGACCTAAAAAAAAATTGTCAGGAGCCATTTTCAATAGGTTGCTATTAGAACCTATGCAAGGTTCTCAGTGAATGCAGAGAGAAATCACATAGAATCCCCCATTCTGGGGACTCGGCCAGGGGTTGCCCTGTGAAATGGATATCCTCATGGCGGTTAAAAGCAGATCACCCACCTCGGAGGAACAGCCTGGCCCCTGAAGGAAGAGTTAGCAAAAGATGGTCACAGGAGATTTCAGGAAGCAATGGAAGGTGCTTACTAATATTAACTTGGGAAAGAGTTATCTATTCTGTGACTGATAGATTCCATTAATGGAGATTCAGAAAATAGTCAAAAAGACAGTTGGGGCGCTTTCTCTGGATTCCCTTCGCTGCCACAGTTGGTCCTATTTTCAGATGAGATGTTTTATGAAGCCCAGTACTCAGGAACACAGGCGTAAAGACATACAAACAGAAAGTGCCCCTTACTTCCCCCCAAAGCTATGAATCTCAGCAGCCGAATAACTCAACCCAAATAACTTCATAAACAGCAGCTTTGTAGAGGGGTCTTCCCTTGGGGTAACCCTAGAACTAAGATAGAGATTCACTTTGAGAAATTTAAAGTGTGCTAGTGTAAGCTGTCACTACAGACCAGACACAATGAAATCACTTCTGCAGTGACAACGGCCGCTCAGTTCCTCACACACATATTTTAAGTGATGACCACTGTGATTAATACATACCCCAGCTCACAGGGACTAGGAAGATGGCTCAGTGGTTTAGAGTGCTTAGTGACCTTGGAGAGGACCTGGCTTCAGTTCCCAGCACCCACAGGGTGGCTCACAACTGCCTGTAACTCTAGCTTCAGGGAACCTGGCACCCTCTCCTGATCTCTGTGGGCTCATGCATGCATGTGGTGCAAAGACACACATTCCGGTGGACGCACACAGAAGTCCACCCCTCCTTGAACTAAATAAAGTGGCTTAAATAAAGAGGCAGGGGCTCACTGTGTAGCTCAGGCTGGCCAGGATCCAGAATCCCCCTGCTTCAGCCTCCACAATATTGGGGTATAAGCACATGTCATCCTTAGTATGTGGTTAATCTTATCTGTTACTTCCTCACCCTCCAGTGTGCTGGGAAACAAGAGAAGTTTGCAGTTATTTTCTGAGACTCTTTCAGACTTCTCTAGTCAGCTACCATGGAGGTGACCAGCCCGGCCCCGCCTCCACACAGGGGCTGAGGGATGGGCGTCAGGATGGAAACTCCTCCTTCTTCAACTATAGGATCAGTTTGGGGGAACTTATTTCACAAACCTTTGGCAAACTAATTCTGGGATGTGAAGTAATGAGCTGCTTAGATTTTTTGTGAGTTTTGAAAATAGGCATCTCAAAACAAACAAACCAACAAACCAAACAGGGCAGGCTAGGTAATTAAAACCCAGAAATACACTCACAACCATGTCTTACTTTACTTTAGCTGCTTTTCCAGTGTCTTCATCAAAAACTTGAAATTTTCCAATCGACCGGCTGAGGCTGGATCTATCCATTGCCTCACTAGCTCGGATGGAGATGGTGCTGCTCTTAAAATGAATGCCTTCAACCACGTTCTTGACCTTGACAGTGATGGGAATGGGTGTGGGCTTGTACTTGTTCCTTATAGACTTGTGGAAAGCTGCTTTATTAGTGACAAGAATGCTGAAGTTCAGGTTTTTCATTTTTTCGTAGTCGACTTCCTAGAGAGACAAAGCCAAGGTTAATGCTGAGTAAACAGAACACAAGAGTGCACACACACACACACACACACACACACACAGACACAGAGACACACAGATACAGTCACACACACATATATAAAGACACATACTACACATAACAGATACACAGGCACAGACACACACAGACTCACATACATACACAGACACATCTGGATTTAACATATGGGACACACAGCTGAACTGAGCAGTTCAGTTCTACACTGACAGCAACCAACTACAAATCCTATCTGGAAATTCATAAATGTGAAGGATTTTTAGGAGTTTTAAAAAGTTATTATTATTATTATTATTATTATTATTATTATTATTAGAGAATTTTACTCAATGTTTGGTCACCCCCATCTCACCTTCTCCCAGGTCCACTCCCACTTTCTTTCTCAGTTCTGTTCTTTCTCTTTCTCTCAACCCAAGTCCAGTTTTTGCTGTCTAGTTACTCTCGGGCATGAGGCCTATCCTGGTGTGTGGTCAATATACCAGGTGTCACACCATTAAAGAAATCTGACTCCCCCTCTTCCAGCAGCCATCAAATGCCAACAGCTCTTCAACGAGGGGTGGGACCTTGTACCCACCTTTCCCCCTCCATGCTGGGAATTTGTTTGGTGTGAGTATGTACAGGACTTGTACACACTGTCACAGTCTCTGTGAGTTCCTATGTGCAAAGAAACACTTCTTCGAAGTCATCTATTACTTCTGGTCTTTACATTTATTAGTATTTTGGGAACAATAAAAGAGAAGCTCTTCCTTGGGCTGGAACTCACTCTGCAAGCCAAACTGGCCTTGAATATGTCACAATCTTTCTGCCTCTTAGGTGCTACCTCAAGTGAGCTGAGCCACCATGTCCAACAAAGCATGTTTATGTTGGTCAAGATCACAGTTATTTTCAGAATAACTTATATATTTCTATTTTTTTAAGATTATAAATCTGAGTACTAGATTTACAATTTTTTTGTTTATTTTATTCATACATATCCTGCCTGCACCAGATCTCATTAGAGATGGTTGTGAGCCACCATGTGGTTGCAGGGAACCGAACTCAGGACCTTTGGAAGAACAACCAGTGCTCTTAACCTCTGAGCCATATCTCCGGCCCATATATTTCTATTTTTAACAAGCAAAAGTGATTCTTTTGCAATGGAAAAATCAATTAATTTGATAAAAATTAATATTCAGTAACACATATTCCATGAGCGTATTTTTGATGAATGGGGCTGTAGAGCACATGGCTGTGCGTAACAGCCTATGTCACCTTGACACAAGCTAACGTCATCTGAGAAGAGGGAGCATCAGTTGATAAAAATGCCTCCCTCAGATCGGGCTGAAGGACCTTTTTTAAATCAGTGATTGATGGGGGAGGGCCCAGCTCGTGGTGAGTGGGGTATCTCTGGGCAGGTGGTCCTGGGACCTTTTAGTGATTGATGGGGGAGGGCCCAGCTCGTGGTGAGTGGGGTATCCCTGGGCAGGTGGTCCTGGGTTCTATAAGAAAGCAACCAAAGTAAACCATGGTGAGCATGCCAGTAAGCAGCACCCCTCCACGGCCTCTGCATGAGCTCCTGCTCCAGGTTCCTGCCCTTTTGAGTTCCTGTCCTGACTTCCTTCAAGGATGGACTACAATGTGGGAGTGTAAGCTGAACAAACCCTTTCTTTCCTTTACGACTTGCTCTTGGTCACAGTGTTTCATCACAACCCTAACTAAGACAGTGGCACTGACAGCTCTGTTCTTAAGATACATTTACACTGCACCTTTGAGTGCTACAGAACCTGATCTTTCCTGGCGCAAAGAGAAAGCCCAGGGAAGTATATTTAAGTAACAGCCTGGTCAGCCAGGTGAGGTGGTGCATGTCTGTAATCCCAGCAATAGGAGAGGCAGAGGCAAGTGTATCTTTGTGAGTTCAAGGCCAGCCTGGTCTACAAAGGGAGTCCAGCCAAAACTACACAGAGAAACCCTGCCTCTAAAAAAAACAAGCAAGCAGGGTTGGAGAGATGGCTCAGAGGTTAAGAGCACTGTTTTTTCAAAGATCCTGAGTTCAATTCCCAGTAACCACATGGTGGCTCATAATCATCTATAATGAGATCTGGTGCCCTTTTCTGGTAATAAATAAATAAATCTTAAAAAAGAAAATGATTAGTTTCTTTAGGTGTACAGATTCTAGTAGGTTTATCCTATATTATAGGTCTAATATACACTTTCTCCATCCAGAAAGGCAAAGAGGATGGATATCAGAAGAAGTAAACAGGACAGGAGCCTGCCACGGAGGGCCTCTGAAAGGCTCTGCCCTGCAGGGTATCAAAGCAGATGCTGTGACGTATTGGCCAACCTTTTGGCAGAGTACAGGGAATCTTATGAAAGAAGTAGATAATAGTAAAACCCAGAGAGGACAGGAGCTCCATAAGGAGAGCAATAGAACCAAAAAATCTGGGCCCAGGGGTCTTTTCTGAGACTGATACTCCAACCAAGGACCATTCATGGAGATAACCTAGAACCCCTACACAGATATATCCCATGGCAGTTCAGTGTCCAAGTGGGTTTTATAGTAAAAGGAACAGGGACTGTCTCTGATATGAACTGATTGGCCTGCTCTTTAATCACCTCCCCCTAACGGGGGAACAGACTTTCCAGGCCACAGAGAAAGACAATGCAGCCACTCCTGATGAGACCTGATAGACTAGGATCAGAATGAAGGAGAGGAGGACCTCCTCTATCAGTGGACTTGGGGAGGGGCATGCGTGGAGAAGGAGGAGGAAGGGTGTGATTGGGAGGGGAGGGGGGGCTACAGGGGGATACAAAGTGAATAAAGATTAATTTATAAAAAATAAATAAAAAATTAAAGAAAGAAAATGAAGCAAGGAGAGAGAGAGGGAGGGAGAGAGAGAGTGCCTGCTCCCTACCCTTGCAGCACAGGGCCAGTGAGTATCGTATTTCTTGGCTGTTGAGTCCAAGAAGCATTAGCTTTCTTTCAAAAAGCTCTTTGTAAACTGTGGTATTTACAACACTCATTGTGCAGTCTGTGTGATCATATGTACACTGTATGCTCCAACTTTCCATTTAAAAATAAATATTGGTATTGAAGTATGCTTAACTCAGTCATTCTGTTACTAGCTTTTGAGCTATGTACAGTTTTTTTACATAAAATTGATGGTGCTCTGAGAATTTTTATGCAGTTATTATTTTTCCCTCTGTTGACTTATATCCTATTACTAAAAGAGTCACCTAACCCGAATTCACTTAAATCCTAGCCTTTCACTGCTTTTACTTCTAGCAGTGTTTTGCTGTACTGGCTGTTAAGTGTGGACTCGTATATCAGCTTAATTCTTGGGCTTTTTTCCTTGTGTGTATTTTCTGTTTTTTTGATGTTGGTCCTGGATTTGCTATGTAGACCAGGCTGGCTTTGAACTCACAGAGGTCTGCCAGCCTCTGCCTCCCGAGTTCTGGGATTGAAGCATGTACCACCACGCCTAGGCTCCACTAGCTTCTTTTCAATGGAATTGGGTCATTGCCATTATAATCTGCAAGTGAATCTGTTTATACCTGAAGGGACTCTAGGCAGCCCAAGCCTGGCAAACATAGCGCTGGCAGGCCTTGCCCGTCTCCCCCACTCCCTCTTGTTATAAACCATTAGATTGCATTCCTCCCAGATTCAGGGTCAGGAGCCTTATCAACTGAGCTATCCAAGCCTTCTAAGATTACATTCCTAATCATTTGTACATTCCTACATCACATTTGAAATTTTCTCACCTGTTGCTTTTCTATAATAATAATAATTTTACTTAAAACCTTTTGGTTTTTTTGAGACAGAATCTCATGTAGCCTAGGCTAGCCTCAAACTGAATATAAAGCCAAGGATGACCTTCAACTCTTGATTTTCCTTCCTGTGTCATGTCACTGCATCTGGTTACTATGGTGCTGGCAGCACTGACCATGTGACCCAGGCCCATGCAGACGAGGGAAACAGTCCACCTAAGGAGCTTCACCTCTGGCAAACTTTACTCTTTTTCATCCACACCTGTCTTGTTTTAAGTAACTGCATCCCTTTGTTGTGATGTCACAGTTCCTTGAAGACGCGCTACTGTCTGTCATTGTCATTCATCAACTGTTTTTCTCCATGTGTTTCTGTGAATTCTGTCTTCCGATCTGCAGTTACGTGTATACAGTCCCTCTGCTCCTGCTGAAACATGGTGCCCATGGGCTTTTGCCACTGGTGGAACCAACAACTGATGGCTTGAAATTGTGTTTATTCCTATATAAGAAGTTTGTTTGGTCTCTGGTGCCATTACTAATTTCTTCAAATCATAAAAATCACCTCCCCTGTGAACATGAGGTAATGTTACCTCTGCTTTTAAAAAGGTAGCTTAAGCTGGCCATGGTGGCACATGCCTGTGGTTAAAGCACTTAGGGAGACAGAGACAGGAGGGTCTCTGTGAGTTTGAGGCTAGCCTGGTCTACAAACTGAGTCTAAGACAGCCAAGGCTACACAGAGAAACCCTGTCTCAAAAAAAAAAGCAGTTTAAATGCACATGGTTGCTTACTATTAAGTGAAGCCCTAAAACATCAAGTTAATTTTCTTTTCTATTTACACATATATTCATCTCACATTATACTGTTAGATTGTATCATATAAACAAATAAATATATAAAAAATATATATACACTCATATAAGTAAACACACACAAACATACATGTTGAGCCAAACACATACAAGCCTACAATTAATTTTTGTCTGTGTGCAGCCTAATGAAATAATATTTAAAAGCTGTAGCTTTATATTTTAAAACCAGGTAAGGTAATTCAAATAATTCATTAAAAATAAATATATTAATATTATTCCTTATTTTGTTACACAGACAAATCCATCCTGCAATTTTTATTTTAAAAGTTCTTGGAGGCTGTAAGAAAAAAAAAATGCATCCTTATTTTTTTCTTCTTCTTTCTTTCTGACAGGGTCTCGCTTTATAATGGAACTTACAAGGTAGTCTAGGCTGGCCTTGAACTCTCAGCAGTCCTCACTTCAAGTGCTGGGATTATAGGTATAAGTCACTATATCTAACAAAAAATTTGATTAAATCCAATAAACTAAAATAAAGTTGTAATTTATTCAGTACTGGGGATTGAACCCAGGGCCTCACACATGCTAGGCAAGCCATCTACCAATGCACTATTCCCAGAATTTTATATGCTCTTATTATGACAACTTAACTCAGTTTTCCCTTCATCGATATCAGGAAGCACTGGAAAGCAGGTTACACTGTTCCAAAATTCCCTTACAATACTTTCAAGTAAAATCACAGTAGACTTTTGTTTGAAAGGCAAGTTACGGAGCCGTGAAGCTCGCTGGGCAGCCAGCCTTCGGGAAGCGTGTGCTTTGCAAGGCTCTGCGGCTGGGATCTGAGTTCCCAAACTGGCTTTGAACTGTAGTGTGACTGCTTCTTTCCCTGTGACTCGGGCCAGGAAACACGTTCCTGATCCTGGGCAATGCTGGTACCAGTTGATAGCCTTGTAAAGTACCAGTGAAAATATCGGCTCAAAATACATTACCGTCTCCCATCGCCACAGTCCTGCCCTGGCAGTGAACACCCACAATGTACCTTGACAAGGGTCACAATCCCTTCATTGGTCTGCGTGTCAGTCTCAATGTGGAAATAACCGCCTTCATTTCCTGATGCGAACGTGAAGTTTGCTAACCAGTTGTCCGAGCCTATCTCATCTGCATCGGTCACCTTGATACGCATGACTTCTACATTGACTTGGTTTTCTTCCACCACCCCTTCGTACTGCAAAACGCAAACACACAGTTCTTACTAATGCGGTAATCTACTTTTAGTTGTTATTAAAGACAGAGTAAGTCTGCTACAAAACTAAGTTACCATTTTATTTTCCACTACAGGTATATTGTCATTGACGTCCAAAATACGAATCTGAACTTGAGCTTGCTGTACTGGTTTATCCGTTATCTGCCCTTCAGCATCCTTTGCTTCCACGGTCAGGGAATAGCTGCTGTATTCCTGCAGGATGAGAGCAAACGAAGAAACCCATCTGAGGTGGGATTATAGTTCCCGAGGCTGCTGTTCTGGTTTTGGTTCACTTTACCCTTAGGAAATGGGCCTCGGCCTATGTCATTCCGTGGCGCGGAGATGCTATTTATATTTGTATGTAGTCAGAGGGGCAGAACCTAGAGGAGTTTTTGATAATCCATAACTACGTTACTTGAGAACAGTTTAGAAGATGAGTTCTTCAAACAAAGGTGGACTGTCCAAGATGCAGTGTGTTCTGTCCTGGAGGCAGCAGGGGGACTGAGTGGTCACTTTTGTTTTGCTCCTATATTTTCATCCAAGTTAAATGCTAAGTCAGGAAGACTTGGCTGGGGAAAGGGGGCGTGGGGAGCAGACTTCCCCAGGGAGAGGAGTCTCAGAACATATGCTTAACAGATGCCCTGAGATGCCAAAAATGTTACTCAAAAGCATCTAAAAAAATCCCAAACCAAAACTAAATATACAATAGTGTAGCCTTTTCTGGAGGTTAAAGCAGGAAGAAGAGAGGTAGGTCATCCTCAACTATGTGAGAAGACAGAACCCACAGCACAGCACAGCACAGCACAGCACAGCACAATGCAAAACAACAGAAAAGGGAAACTGTTTTCTTCCTTCCTTCTTTCCTTCCTTCCTTCCTTCCTTCCTTCCTTCCTTCCTTCCTTCCTTC
>NW_026596069.1:15121983-15139438 GCF_907164565.1 Psammomys obesus
TCCTTCCTTCCTTCCTTCCTTCCTTCCTTCCTTCCTTCCTTCCTTCCATTCTTCCTTCTTTTTTTTTTTATGTAAACTTGTACAACCACTCTGGAAATCAATCTGGCGCTTCCTCAGACAACTAGGAATAGCGCTTCCTCAAGATCCAGCTATATCACTCCTAGGCATATACTCAAAAGAGGCTCAAGTACACAATAAGGACATTAGCTCAACCATGTTTGTAGCAGCTTTATTTGTAATGGCCAGAACCTGGAAACAACCCAGATGTCCCACAACGGAGGAATGGATACAGAAATTGTGGTACATCTACACAATGGAATATTACTCAGCAATTAAAAACAAGGAAATCATGAAATTTGCAGGTAAATGGTGGGATCTGGAAAGGATCATTCTGAGTGAGCTATCCCAGAAGCAAAGACACACATGGTATATACTCACTCATATAGACATATAATACAGGATAAACCTACTAAAATCTGTACACCTAAAGAATCTAATCAAGAGGGAGGACTCTTGCTAAAATGTTCAATCCCTATCCAGAAAGGCAAAGAGGATGGACATCAGAAGAATTCGAAAAGAGGGAACAAGTCAGGAGCCTGACACAGAGGACCTCTGAAAGGCTCTGCCCTGCAGACTATCAAAGTAGATCCTGAGACTTATGGCCACCCTTTGGGCAGAGTCTAGGGAATCTTATGAAAGAAGTGGGAAACAGTAAGATCTGGAGAGGACAGCAACTCCACAAGGAGAGCAACAGAACCAAAAAATCTGAGCACAGGGGTCTTTCCTTAGACTGATACTCCAACCAAGGACCATGCATGGAGATAACCTAGGACCCCTGCACAGATGTAGCCCATGGCAATTCAGTGTCCAAGTGGGTTCCATAGTAATAGGAACAGGGACTGTTTCTGACATGAACTGATTGGCCTGCTCTTTAATCACCTTCCCCTGAGTGGGGAGCAGCCTTACCAGGCACAGAAGACAAGGCAGCCACTCCTGATGAGACCTAATTGACTAGGATCCAAAGAAAGGAAAAGAAGACCTCCCCTATCAATGGACTTGGGGAGGGGCATGCGTGCAGGGGGGAGGAAGGGAAGTATTGGGACGGGAGGAGGGAGGGAACCACAGGGGGGGGGATAGAAAGTGAATAAAGTGTAATTAAGAATTAAAAATAATTAAAACAAAAAAGTTAGAGTAGGTATAGACCACCATATCTGGTTCTAATTTCTTTAATTATTATAGACCTACTTAAGCTATCTACTTTTTATTGTGTGAGATTAAGTAACGTGGTTCTTTCAGAAATAGTTTGATTTCATCTCTATTTTATTTACCTGAGCACATAGGTAGTCATACTTTTTTATTATCCTTTATAAGGTCAGAAGCTCAATTTAATAGTTTATGTTAGGATAGAAATAATTCTTTTGATTGCTCTTCTTATACTTAGTAATTAGTATTTTTTTCTCCTTATTTCCCCTAAGAGTCAGCTTTTGCAATCATTGTTTTGCTTTTTCCTGCTGATGTCCTCCTTTCCATTTCATTGACTCCTATTCTAAATTTTCACTTTTAGTCTTTTTCTGTTTAGCTGTATTTCAATTGATATTCTTTTTATTAATTTCACAAGGTGAAAGCTTAGATTATTGATGTGACTCATTTCTTTTGTAATTATTTGCAAAAAAGTTATTGACTTTCCTCTATTTTCTGCATCTAGAAAATTTTTATATTTTTAATTTTCATATTAATGTTTTATATTTGGGTTCAAAGAATCTCTAAATATAATGTAATTTTGCTATGGTTAGAAACTTAATGTAAAGGAAAAGGCTTTCTTTAGAATTTCCCTTATCTCCATCAAATGATATTACAAAAGACAACATGATTGCCTTCAAAACTTTCATAGTTCTATCGTTCTTCTGAAACTTCATTATCAAACAAACAAACAAACAAAACAAGAAAAATAAAGGAAAAAAAGAAAAGCAAAATCAACATAAAAAAGCAAGCAAGCAAGCAAACAAACAAAGGACCGAGAAATCATATCATTATTGGATGAACCTCACTTAAAATTTTCGTAATTCCACTGAAACCATTGGGGGCCAATGGGAAATTTCCCTTTGTCCTTGCCATTAAAAATACTTGTAAATTTCTTTTAAGATATTTCCTTTCATTTATGCGCTATTCACAAACAAATTGTTTACTCTACAGTTCTTTTTGGATTTTTCCATTTATCTTTCTGCTATTAATTTCTTACCTACTTTTTATTTCTATAATTTTATTTAGAAACTTAGGACTTTTCCTGTTTATATTACCTATCTGTTTTTGTATTCTGTCATTTATTTTCTATGATTAAAATCAGAAATATTGTCCCCCCAAAATAAAAAAAATATTTTTTATTGTTTTTATATTAATCACAGGTTATTTACTTTGTATCCCAGCCGTAGCCCCCTCTCTCATTCCCTCCCAATCCCACCCTTCCTCCCTCATCTCCTCCCTGCCCCTTTCCAAGTCCACTGATAGGGGAGGTCCTCCTCCCCTTCCATCTGACCCTAGCTTATTAGGTATCTTCAGGACTGGCTGCAATGTCCTCTTCTGTGGCCTATTAGGGCTGCTCCTTCCTCGGGGATGGGGGGGGGGGAGGTCAAAGAGCCAGCCATTGAGTTCATGTCAGAAATAGTCCCTGTTCCCCTTACTAGAGTACCCACTGGGGTACTGAGCTACCATGGGCTACATCCGAGCAGAGGTTCTAGATTATATCCATACATGGTCCTTGGTTGGAGAAACAGTCTCATAAAAGACCCCTGTGCCCTGATATATTTGGTCCTTGTGGAGCTCCTGTCCTTTCCAGGTCATACTAACTCAGTGCGGGGAATCATATGAAACCATTTTCTTATATGTGTTCCCTTGTCGACTCCATTCAGTGTGTCTGGGGCTTACAGGGCTCAGCAGCCACATCAGCCAGAGAGGGTCCTGTGTGGGACAGACACTCAGTGGGTGGAGGGGAGCTGTGTCTTTGAAACTAGCTGCCCGCTTGCCTGACACACACTTAATTCTTTTGAGCCTCAGTTTCCTCACGTGTAAGATGGGAACAAGAGCTGGATTTGCCTCAGGGGGTTTCAATGTGGATTAAACAAGATAATCCTGGTAAATTCCCAATAAGTGAGAGCCATGAGTATCAGCACAATGACCACACTCCAAAGATTACTTTTCTACTCCAGTTTTATGTGAGTGTAAGCAGCAAGTTAGGAGTCATTGGTCATATTATTAATTTCACAAAGACCCCAATACAAATGCTGGACGAGGTCCTTCCTATCTGAGCAGCTGGTTCCCAAATACGACACAACGCATAACAGTTTTACACCTGATAACACCGCAGTAAGCCTCAGGGTTGCTGACATGTTACTTTTTCTATGCTATTAAAATCTTTATGTCTGTGGCATGTAAAGATTATCTATCTCCCTTTGATTAAAACCTTAGAATTAGGGGTTGGAGAGATGGCTAAGTGGTGAAGAGTACTGGAAGCTTCCTCAGAGGACCGGGCTTTAGTTTCCAGCACCCACACAGCAGCTCACAGCTGTCTTGTAGCTGCTGTCACAGGGGATCTGATGCCCATGTCTGACCTCTGCAGGCACCAGGCATACATGTGATACACAGACACACATGCAAGCAAAACACCCGTGTATATAAAGCTAAAAAAAAATTTTTTTAAATCGAAATAAAAAAGAAAAATGTTGGAGAGGATAATCTAAGAAACAACCCAAATTCTCAAATTTTCTTTTGAAATTTAAAACAGTTTTGTTGTGGATATAAACATGCTTTTGTTTTGGTCCCAGGTGTGGGATGTGGGACTGTTTCAGATGGTCCACAGCAGCAGACTATTTGCCTCATGTGGGCTCTGAGAGGAGCTCTTTGCCAGCTGCAGATAGTTTGAATCTGAAGACTCTGGAGAGAGAATAAATGCCAGAGCCCAGAGAGTGTGGAGATCAGAGAAAGAACAAGGCTGCTTCTGCTTTCTTCTTGCTGCTCCTAGTTGCTGTTGGGAGACAAGAAGATGCTGATCTCCTGAAGGAGTAGTGCACTGGCTCCAAGGAACTCGACTGCCCTGACTAGCAGGAAGCAGCTAAGAAAGAACTGCACCCCCTCTCCCACTAACCTTTTCTTTCTCCTACCTCATGTTGGGGTGTTGAAAGGGATTGGGGTGGAGTAGGGAGAAGCAGATAGAAGAAACGTAAATAAAACGGTTTTTAAAATGCCTACAAATGGCCTCCAGACGTCAGGCTTAAAATAATGAATTATGGCTTATGGGAGGCAGGAGGGTACAGAGAGATGAATATACCATTTCAGGATACAAGCATAAGGTTTACTGCGACTGCTACTGCTAGTTTTATTCCTGCTTTACTCCCAGAAGGGATTCTCTAGTTTTGTTTCATTGCAGAGTTGGCACTGCAACTAGAAATTTAGTGGGTAGAGGCTGGAAAGCTTGGAAAGCAAAAGCGTCATTGGTAAAGGCAGAACACCTGGTAACTGAGAGCTGGAATTCTCCACAACTGCCACCCAGCCCGGCTTCTGGCACTTCCGGTGTCAAAGTCCCACAGCCTCTGGGCAGGCTGGGGAGCTGGGAGGGGCAGAAGGCTATACAGGCTGAAAAGGTTAAAGGCAAAAGGCCTGTTTCAAGAAAGAAGGTTAATCTTGAGCAAACTGAGCTGCCAGAAAAGCAGCCTCAGGTTATGAGATTAACATCAGTAGCTTTCCCAGTAGCTGCCAAAAGTTTTGGTACTGACTGAGGTGCTCAGTGTTGCCTCAGAGCTTAAAATGGCCGGTGTATCAACTCAGAAATACGGTAGGTTCTGCCAGAGAAGCGAATGAGCCGTTTCTGGCAGCTCTGGGTTCTCTGCAAGAACACCTGGGTAACTTCTAAAGGTTAGGAACCTAGCTCGAGACTCCACAGCAAAACGACTCCTCTTGTCCTCCTCCAGACAAGAGGAGCCGAAAGTCACCAGGTAATAAAAGAAAAGGGTTTGGCTCATTCATCATCTCCTTTTACGAAAGCAATGGCAAGTTTCATTTATATTAAAAGAACGGCTTTAAAAAAAATTTTTTTTTTAAACAGGAAGGGGTAAAATGTGGATATAAACATGTTTTTGTTTCGGTCCCAGGAGTGGGATGTGGAACTGATTCAGATGGTCCACAGCAGCAGACTATTTGCCTCTGAGAGGAGCTCAGAGTTTGTTTGTCTGTTTGTTTTTTAAGTATACCTACATCATTTTCTCTAACTTTTAAATTCTCCTTTTTTTGTTTTTGAGGCTGAATCTCATTATGTAGCTCTGGATAGCCTCAAACTCATGGAGATCCAACCACTTTTGCCTCCAGAGTGCTGAGAGTAAAGGCCTGTGTTATCATGCCAAGCATTTATTTCAAAATTGAGTTTCACTATGTAGCTCAGGATAACCTGGAGCTGCCTACATAGAACAGGCTGGCCTTGAACTTTTGGAGATTCTTCTGCCTGAGTCTTCCAAGGCCTGGACCTACAGATGTGCTTCATTCCACGTTTGAATCATATGGCAAAATTTTAGAGTCTTCATACCAAGTTTTCCAAACTGGCTCTTATTCTACCCATTTCAATAAAAATGCTGCACACCTGAGTTTGGACTGGTCATGTTTCAATAACACACACTGCTAGTAACTGCCATACTGGGCAGCCCATCCCTACATGATTGTTCTGAGAGTCGTTCCATGAAGGAGGAATACAGGACAAATTAAATTAAAACATTCAAATAAAGAGCGGAGAAACTAGAGGAGAGTGTAAAAAAGGAGGGTAGTCAGATGCCCCTCAGTTGAGGAATGGATACAGAAATTGTGGTACATCTACACAACAAAATATTGCTCAGCAATAAAAAAACAAGGAAATCATGAAATTTGCACCCCTGCACAGATGTAGCCCATGGCAGTTCAGTGTCCAAGAGTGTTCCCTAGTAATGGGAACAGGGACTGTTTCTAACATGAACTGATTGGCCTGTTCTTTGATCACCTTCTCCTGAGCGGGGAGCAGCCTTACACAGCCACAGAGCAAGACAATGCAACCATGATTGAGACCTGATAGACTAGGATCAGAAGGAAGCAGAGGAAGACCTCCCCTATCAGCGGATTTGGGGAGGGAGTGTGGATTTAGGAGGGGAGGAGAGAGGGAGCTACAGGGGGGCTACAAAGTGAATAAACTGTAATTAATAAAAAGAAAAAAAGGAAAAAAAAGAGGGTGGTATGTATCATTAACTTACCTCTCTGTCCAGAGTAAAACTGGTTGTATAAATCTCCCCCGTGTCTTTATTTAGGTAGAACACAGGAATGTTTGCAGGCTCCTGAGAGACAATTCTATAGGAGATTTTGGAATTTAGTGTATTGGGCTCATCTGCGTCCGTTGCGCTGACTTTCATCACAAGTGTATCTGCCGGTTCGGAATAAAGGTGTCGAGGTAAGTGTACTTACAAAGAGGCTATTGCTTTATCCTTTCAGCCATTTCCTGCAAGGATGTGAGGTTCCTATCAGAACCACACTACACCACTATCTGAATAAAGCTGTCATGGGGTAAAGGCACTTGTTGCCAAGCATGCTGAACTGAGCTTGATCCTTGGGACCCCATGATGGGAGGAGAGAACTCAAGCTCACAGGCTCTTCTCTGACTTCCATGCACGTGCCGTGGCCGTGGGCACACACGTGTTATGTCTATACACGGAATAATGAGAAATATATTTAAAAAGGAACAAAGTGAAAAACTGGCCATATGAGGGCCACACATTTGATCTAATAGCCAAGACTGAGAACCACCCATGTCCCTGGATGCTTATTCAGATGCAAGCATATTAGAAGAAGAACAACCATTCTTTTTATTTTGACGGAGAAAGATCTCCGTTAGGTCTTAGGGAGAGCATTGCATTGAACAATGTTCAGCAGAAGTTACGGCAAAAACAATAAAAATCAGAGGTCAACCACACCCCACAGTAGCCCAAAACCAGAGAGCTGCTTATTTCAGCCCTGCCCACTTTGCATAGTGTCTACAGCTGAGTTCCCCTTACTGGGGACCTTATGGAGACCTTACCTATTCTGTCAACATAACATCTTTTCTGAAAGATCATGATTTTTAAGGCCTTTTAAATGTACAGTAATAAAAGAGGCCCGAACCTAGAGTAATGGGTTTATTATTACTCCTACTGTGAGCAATACTCAACTTTTATGAAAAGCTACAATTTTGTGTTTTTATATGTGGGGAATAAATGACCTGGTTGTACATCTCCCCCTGCCAAAAGACAAAAGAAAACTAATAAAAAAAAAAAAAAAAAATATATATATATATATATATATATATATATATATATATAT
Organism: Psammomys obesus; assembly: GCF_907164565.1. Taxonomy (NCBI): domain Eukaryota; kingdom Metazoa; phylum Chordata; class Mammalia; order Rodentia; family Muridae; genus Psammomys; species Psammomys obesus. Next base: position 15,129,343 of record NW_026596069.1, read on the forward strand.
ATATACATAGTTGGATATGGAGCCATGGCTTAGTAGTTAAGAGCACTGGCTGCTATTGCATAGGAATCAGGTTCATTTCCTAATATCCACCTAGGGTGGTTTACAAATGCCTGTAAGTTCAGTTCCAGGGGATCCAACACCTCCTTCTGGCTTCTGCATACATGTGGTGCACATAGGCCTAAGACACAGAGTGAAAAGAAGAAATACACTCTTACGTGCTGCGCTCAATTCTTCGATGGACCCAACAAAGACATCTTGCGTGAACACTGGCTCGTTGTCGTTGATGTCAAGAACTCTGATGCGCAGCTCTAAGGGCTTCTCCAGGTTGTTTCCTCTGGAGTCCAGCGCATAGCCCGTCAGCTGAATCGTGACACGAACAATAACAGATTTGCTGCAGTGAATCGACCGCTACGGTACAGCCATAAAAACGAACTGTAATTATCACCAAAGAGGAACTCCAAATAAAGGCAGTTCCCTTCTTACCAGGAAAAACGGTGTTTCTTCCCGATCAAGAATTCTGGTAATGTTCAGGTCTCCCGTGTCTCTATCAAACACAAATATGCCAAAAGGTGGTTGTGTAATTCCCTTCCCGGTGTACTTGTAGGTGATCTTTATTCCTTTTTCTTCGGCAAGGTCAGAATGTATCTAACATCAAAAGAGCAAAGGAATGTCTCAAGTTAAGACCTTTATAACTTATAGGCCAACATTTAATGGCAATGTCCCTTTGAAGGTGTCGTGGTGTGGCTAGGAGGCAGGTGGCCTAGAACATGTAGTGGGGTCAGGAAAGCACGTTCTAATCTTGTCGCAGCACACACCTGTGTGTGACACCCGTTAGTTCTCAGCCTCCCTGGGCCTCAGTTTTCTTATCTGTGGAATGGAGAGCAGGAGAGTGCTCACCTTGTAGGACTATTGTGGAATTAAGATAGAGTGGAGAACGTCTCGGAGGAGAAGTAGAGTTTTTGTTTTTGTTTTTCCCTTTTGGTGTACTAGGGTAAAACCAGGGCCTTATGCATCCTAGCGGAGAGCTCTTGCCGAGCTACCTTCACCGGAAGTAGGTCTTCTGAGATAGGGTCTCACATGGCCCAGGCTAGCATCCAACTTGCTAAGTAACTGACGATGACCCGAACTCCTTTCTTTAAGATTTATTTATTTATTATTTATACTGTATTTTGCCTGCAGGGCAGCAGAGGGCACCAGATCTCATTATAGGTGGTTGTGAGCCACTATGTGGTTGCTGGGAATTAAACTCAGGACCTTTGGAAGAACAGCCAGTGCTCTTAACCTCTGAGCCATCGCCTCCAGCCCATGACCTGAACTCCTTCCTGATCCTCCTGCATTTATGTCCCAAGACCTGGGGTTACAGGTATGGGCCACCATACCTGACTTAGGAGCATATTTTAAATTTGGTACATGCAGTCAAAACTTCAGAATCAAGAATTACTTTCATAAAGCCATCCAACTGCCTGGAAGGTATGAACCGGCCATCTTCCCAGACAGGGCTGAATACAGCTAAGCACTTTCTTGGCATGGAATAAATACTGCAGCAAAATCAATATTACTTCTAACCTGCTGGGTCCCCTCCAGTTGTCCTCTCTGCTCTCCATAAGCGATCTTCTTCTTCCTGCCTATGATTTCAATAACCGTTCCCCTGTGTACCTCCTTCGCCCCAGGCTTCTCAGTTTATGTCATTTGTCCTCACACATCACTGAAGACATCAGTCTCTCCCCACCCGACCCAGCTCTCTGTACTGAAACCTCAGGATTAGTGATACATTCTTCCTACCGTTTCCCAAGATGCACTGGGTGTGTGTTTGTGGGGGCGGGTGTTTTGAGATCATTGCTTTTATGGAAAGTAGAGATATACTGAGATATTTTGTCTTCTGTGGAAAGTATTTAAAAGGTGTGTTTGATGCATGAATGTAGTGGGGGTGGGAGAATGAGTGGGGGTGGGGGAGTCTGCACATGTGAACGCAGAGGCCTGCAGCGGCCACATGGAGGAGCCAGATCTCTCAAAGCTCCCCTGACAGGTGGTTGAAAGCCACGTGAGTTTAGTAAGAACAGCAAACACTTGTTAAACTCTTACGAGTCCGTTTGTTTATGGAAACCCACTGAAAGACGGTAAGGATGACTGAGATATAAAAAAACAAAAGCAAAACAGAACAAAGCAAAACAAATGAGGAAAATAAAACACCACCAAGCAAAGTGCGAACAAAGCACTCAGTTGCTTGTACACAGTCTACTCTGTGAAGCCACACTCAAAGTCTAGATTTTAGAAGGTTTTTATGAAAACAGTGTGGTGGGGCTGGAGAGGCAGGTCACTAGCTAGGGGCGCTGGCTGCTCTTGCAGAAAACCTGGGCTGGGCTCCCACCTGGGTCACAGAGGCCTCTAACTCCAGTTTCAGGGGATCCAATGCCCTGCTCTAGCTTCTGTGGGCACAGCACGCCTGTGGTCACACATTCATGTGGGAAAACACACATACACATACAATAAAGATTAAAAACACTGATCATGTTTTAAAAAATAAATACAACATGGTGCTAGATAGAGGAAGCTATTGCCTTTGATTCTGTAGCTGTATTTCTCTTACGGGAGCCCTTCACATATAAGACCGGAAAGCTGAAGATCGGCCTTGGATGCAAGTTGAGTATGCATTTACATGGTGTTTACTCACTACCCACCACATACGCAGGTCCCAGGAGGGACTGAGAATCTTAAGGAGGTTCCATGCTAATGAGGGAGGCAGGGAACAGGCAAGCGGTTTCTGGCCAATGTCTAGCAGTCAAATCTGCTGCAAGCCAAATTCATACAGGATAAAAGAACAAAGAGCCAGGTGGCGAGAGGTAAGCTTGAGCACAGACATGGGGTAAGATGATTAATCCTCGTTTAGAAAGACAGATGGGATGTGCTTGAACGTATGACAGGAGTCTACTGAAGGTATCTGAAAGACTCTAACTATCAGTGTTGTCAAAGCAGATACAAAGACTCATAACCAAACCTTTGGCAGATACAAAGACTCATAACCAAACCTTTGGCAGAGTACAGGGAATCATATGAAAGAAGGGGAGTTAGTATGATGGGGAAAGGATAGGAGCTCCACAAGGACCAAATATATCTGGGCACAGGGTCTTTTCTGAGACTGACATTCAACCAAGGACCATCTATGGATATAACCTAGAACTTCTGCTCGGATGTAGCCCGTGGTAGCTCAGTAACCAATTGGTTTCCCATAGTAAGGGGAACAAGGACTATTTTTAACAGGAACTCAATGGCAGGCTCTTTGACCTCCCCACCCCCCCAAGGGAGGAGCAGTCCTGTTAGGCCACAGAGGAGAGCTTTGCAGCCAGTCCTGAAGATACCTGATAAAACAGGATCAGATAAATGGGGAGGAGGTCCCCCCCATCAGTGAACTTGGAAAGGGGCACGGTGGAGATGAGGGAGGGAGGGTAGGATTGGGAGGGAATGAGGGAGTGATGATGTTACATACCAAAAATCCCTGTGGGGAATGGAATCCAGGAAGAGGGAACAGCAAATGTACCCAAGGTAAAGGCTGGAGTGATCTGTGGCCAGTTCAGCGGGTGCAGCGAAGTAGGCGGTGGGAACTTAGGATGGAGAAAGGCCAAAGCCAATAGTCACGTGAGCTCCCACAGACCATGGCATAGGGAGGGGTGGTGGTGTGGGCACAGTTCTCGTCCTCTGTGCCCTTCTACTCGCTGATATCAGGGCCTCAGTCATGGGGTGGACATGCCTTAGTTTGCGTATTCAAATGTTTGCTCTTGCTAATTCCAGAGAATAAGCTTTGTGTGGGTGAGGATTCCACAGGCGTGAACTCAGGGAGGCCAGGTGGGAGGTGGAGATGACAAAGACCTTGGCAGTGGGACTAGAGAGAAGTGGATGGTTTGTGCTGTATTTTGGGGATAAAACTGATAGTAATTGCTAGATTTTTTTTTTAATCTAGGTAGGCGCCCTCCACTTTCCACCATGAATAGGAGTGGGGTCCATGAGTCCCGAGGAGCCCAGGACCGATCGTGGTTGCTGAAAGAGATGGTGTCATCTTCTAACGGTATAGTCACTGGGAACAGTGTAGGAAGAAAGGAAAAGGATTGGGGGGGTGCAGAGCCAGAGGGTAACAGAGAGTGAAGTAACAAAATACTGCAAATACGTGTCAAACTGTGAAAATATAAAGGAGGTTCATCAGATGGCTGGGTGGGCAAAGGCGCTTGCTGCCAAGCCTGACGACCTGAGTTCAGTCTTGGGACACACATGGCAGAGGGAGTGATTTTCAGAAGCTGCTCTCTGACCTCCACAGGGTGGCAGGGCTTCCACACTAAACCAATGTGAGAAGGAAGGCAGGCAGGAAGGAAGAAAACAACCCTACGCTTGTGCTCCTCAACCTTCCTGACAATGCTGTGTCCCTTTAATACAGTTCCTCATGTTGTGGTGACCCCCAACCACAAAATTATTTCACCGCTACTCATAACTGTAGTTTTGCCATCATTATAAGCTGAAATGTAAATAACTGTGTTTTCCAGATGGTCTGAGGTCACCCTTGTGGAAGGGTTGTTTGACAATCCCAGATCGTGGACCTAAGCAGAATTAAAACGCTACTCACAGATATGGTCAGAATATAAGAACAGCTTTAAGGAGACGAACAGGAAGGGTTGCATAATCAGGCTCACACAGCTAACTTAGCTTTGGGGTTTAGAGTACTCCATGCTAGTACTGCCATGAACTTTATTTGAAAATGGGACTAGTTTTGAGGAAAAGGAGAGCTGTCAATCACTAATTCCAGAAGACAGGCACAGAGCGCTGTCCTAAGCCAAGAAGGATGTATGTCACAGTCACTCTTCCTCAGACCTCAGTTCCTTGCAGCTGCTTGTTTTTAATGATTTTTTTGCATATTGTAAGGTTTTTATTAGATCAAGACTGACCCAATGTCAGATTCCTCAAGTTGTAGTTGAATTAAATCCTAAAATCATGTAACTAAGGGTCATTGATGTATCGTCTACATTAAAAGGTAAGTTCTGCTCATTTTCAAACACACCCTGAATATCTTAAAACCTGATATGTACAGCGCCTGATTTTACTTATATTGGAAATTAATTTTCATGCACCACACACCATAATACACACACACACACACACACACACACACACACCATACACCGCACACCCACATTCCCTGTAACAGGTACCTTGGCAATTGGGTTCTTTCTGGAAAGGTCTTCTCCCTCCCGCAGAGCCACAGGGGCGGTGATCCAGGCCCGCTTCCTGCGCACCAAGTGAGGCGGCTTAGGGAGCAGTCTGTCTTCACTTCTGGCGTTGAAGACCTGTTGACAGTATCACCTTCAGTTATCACATACCCCAAGGCTTTCGTGAGACAGTCTGTAATTCGCCAGACTTAAAAATAGTGCACGTTAAGGTATGAGTTAAAATAAACCTAACTGATTAAAAAACAAAACAGTCTAAAACTTAGGTACCTTTGGAAGTTTTTGTTTTAAGGCTTCACTTGCATAAAGGAAATGCGTATATCGTAGTAAACTCCATATGCACATGAGGGATGGCCTCCCAGCTCAAAGAGTGGCAGGGCTTGCTCTCCATAGGAAGAAAACATTTCCAAAGTGAGGTTGACAAAAGGCCAACAAACAATCTGGTCCTTTACAGGTTAGAAACAATTCCACGTCTAGGGCTTTGCTTTCTTACCAGCCGACAACTGAGTTTCACTTTCTGGGATAACTTTTGGGTTAAAAATACACGACTGTGTGTTTTAGAACTTACTCTTCAGAAACCACTGACATAAATTTGACCCCATCAAGGAAGCTTGTGCATGTAATACTAAAAATGGTTCTATACCAGGCTCATTTCATCATTCTACTCATTTCAGTGCTCTAAATAAGCATTTTTTATTTTAAAATATTTACAGTCATTCATTTTTCTTTATTTCTATATGAATTTTTCTTAATAAAACGTGAATTATAATTTAAAACATTATTCAATTTCATGCAATACATTTTGATTTTTTTCCCCTCCCTCACCTCCTTCCAGAAACTTCCCACCTACCTACCCACCCAATTCATGCTTGCTTACTCTTGCTCTCTCTGACTCTCACTCTAAGAAACAGATGAGAACACTAAAACTTATAATGTAAAACTGTAGCAGTCCTATTCTTTACTCGTTCCTTGTTGATGACCCGGGGAAAACCTCCTATGACTTCCATGGCCACAGTTCACATTCATGGGCAGGAGCCTTCAACTCACTATGCTGACCAGGCTGGCCTCGAAACGACAGAGAGACCCACCTGCTCTGTCTCCCAAGCGCTAGAACCAAAGAAGCGTGCTGTGCCAAACCTGGCAAGGCATTCATTCATTCATTCATTCATTCATTCATTCATTTATTTATTTATTTATTTATTTATTTATTTATTTATTTATTTATTTATTTATTTATGAAATGCTGCACTGAGCCTTCTCTGATGTGTGTTCCTCTGTGTTTGTTTGAATGGGAAGGTCCAGGTTTAAGGAAGTGCTGATTTTCAATCTAGTAAGGTACAGCCAATCTGTCCACCAGAAAACTAAGGACTTGGCCCCCCAAGCCCCTTTTAGTTCCTCACCTCTAAGTAAAGTCCATTTCCAACATCCAAGCAGACCTGTAAAATAAAATTACGGACATTATAAATAGGAGTAACCATCATTATGCTTTGGGAAAGGAAACAAGCTCTAACGTTCTCTCCTGTCTTCCAAAAAACCAGAGTCAGAGGGCAGAATCTACCTTCTCCTTGGTCCATAAAGTCTCCTTCAGAGAATAATACAGTGTGTGTGTGTATGTATGCATATCCAGGAGGGCACACACATGCCCCAGGAAGCAGAGCCTGTCTTTTTACCATGTGAGTCCTGGGGATTGAACTCAGGTTGCCAGGCTTGGTAGCAAGAGCCTTTACCCGCTGAACCATCCTGCTGCCCTGAGAACAAGTATTTTAACAAACAAAACAGGTCTGGGAATGCGGCTTGGGGGTAAAGACTCAAGCTGTGTGAGCTTGACTACCCTGAAGCCCTGGGCAGAAGTGCGTATCTGGAAATGCCAGTGCTCTTACAGGGAGATGGGTGGCAGAGTTGGGGGGGGGGATCACCCATAAGCTGAGTGCTAGCCTGTCACGGTAAACAGTAGGAGAAACTGCCTGAACCAGGTGAGGATTAACTCCCCAAAATTGTCCTGACACACGCAAAATGAATATAGAACAAAAATTAAAGTGTCACCTTTTGACACCGTAGAACCTTCTCTGACTATTTTCTCCCCACCTTGTGGCTTTTATCTCATGCTGTCTGGGGCCTGGGCACCTTTCTTCAGGGCTGTGCAGAAGTGTGATCCATTCAGACTACCAGTTACAGTCACTGTGCCTTTATCTTCCCCTCACTATCCCCACCACTGGCATCTCAAATGTCCAAACCCCGGAGTCAGGCTGACTTCTGGGCAGACTCATTGTTACACAGTGATGTCATGTGTTACCTGAGACTGTCTTCAGTCATCCCCTCCCTTTCTCCAGGGAGAGATGTCCTGAGGACTTTTCAAATTTAACCACCAACTGTGCACTTTGGTTGTAACTCTTGCTTTCCCACATTTTTCTTAGATATCGCAGTCACTTGGCTAACCTTCCGTGATCCTTTTCTAAGGCCACCTAAACATGTGTTTTCTCTTTGCAACAGCTAGCCAAACATATTTGGGTTGTTTTTATCCCAGAAGACTCACTTTTGCTTCTGCTTTGCACCTTTAATGCTAACCCCAAGCTGGAAGTAGTTTCCATAGGCTGCCTTTACTTTTCCACTTTCCATTTATGTGTGAAATCACTGTACTTGAATTTCTTCAGCCTTGTTTGCTTTTCCCTGCACGCATGGAGTTCATACAATGTGGAAATCAAGGCTTTCTCTGAAAAAAAAATGCATGCTCTCTGACAGCCTTCATATTCCCTTGAAGGCTTCCTGTGGACTCTGCTTTTTCTGTGGATCTTACCCCTACCCCCACTCGCCACCCCCTCCTTTTTGTTTTTCTCCTTGCCTCACCTAAAAGAAATTAAAGGTCAGTTGACCTACAGCTCTAAGGTGAGTCTCTGAGCAGATGGAAAGCTATGGTGGTTTGTACAAGATGCATGCCGTAAGTCTCTGGCATTTGAACACTTGGTCCTGGGTGGGTGGCTGTTTGGACAGGATTTAGAGGTGTGGCCTTGGTGGAGAAAGTGTATCGCTGGGTGTGGGCAGGCTTTGAGCTTTCAAAAGACACATGCCATTTTGGGTTAGCTCTCTGAGCTTCCTGATTGAGGTTTGAGAATGAAAAAAGTAACTCTTAGTAACTCTCAAAACCATTTTATAATACTCTCACCCACCTATCTAACCATGAAGAATATTCTAAAATTCTTTATTTCTCCCTTGGGCTATTTAGAAGGCCAAATCAGGCATTAAACTGAGGATCCTTGGCTCTTCTCAAATTCACTCATAAAATGGACTTGGAGTTAGTCTGGATGAAACAACAGTAAATAAGATGAGTTAAAGTGAAGGCGTTGGGTGCACCTGTTACTTCTGGTCACATGTCCTGATCCTGTGTCGATATCAACAGAGTTGGAGATCTGGCCCCTGGATATCTCCGAAGAGGGTTTGGGCAGGGCCCTGTTGTCATGGGACCTTCTGTGGCTGCAGAGGTTGAGATATGGTGCCGTCAGGAGCACCATCATGTTGAACTACTTCTCTGATAACTCTGATGTGGGCCACATTTATACTGGAATTAAACATGTCATACTTTCTTCTTGTTATATTTTATGGAGGGAGGTTAGTCTTTGTATTTTTCACTTTATAGCTAAATGTTACAACTTAGCCCCAGTTTGGGCTAGTGAGATGGCTCAGTGGGTAAAGGCATTTGCTATGCAAGCCTGCTGACTTGGATTCAATACCTGGAACCCACATAAAAGTGGAAGTAGAAAATTCACTCCATAAGGTTGTTCGCTGACTTCTACATGTATGCCATTGCAAGCATGCTCCCCCATAATAATAATCATAATAAATAAAAATCCCTCCAAGCAGGCTAATATCCAGAATATATAAAGAACTCAAGAAGTTAAACAGCAACAAATCAAGTAATCCAATTAAAAAGTGGGGTACAGAGCTAAACAGAATTCTCTATAGAGGAATAGCGAATGGCAGAGAAACACTTAAAAAATGCTCAGCATCCTTATTCATCAGGGAAATGCACATCAAAATGACCCTCAGATTTCACTTTACACCCATCAGAATGGCTAAGATAAAAAACTCAAGCGACAATACATGCTGGAAAGGGGAACACTCCTTCATTGCTGGTGGGAATGTAAACTTGTACAATCACTTTGGAAGTCAATCTGGCACTTTCTCAGACAATAAGGAATAGTGCTTCCTCAAAATCCAGCCATACCACTCCTAGGCATATATCCAAAAGAGGCTCAAGTACACAACAAGGACATTTGCTCAGCCATGTTCATTCATAGCAGCTTTATTCATAATAGCCAGAATCTGGAAACAACCCAGATGTCCCTCAATTGAGGAATGGATACAGAAATTGTGGTACATTTATACAATCTACACAATCGAATACTACTCAGCAATTCAAAACAAGGAAGTCATGAAATTTGCAGGCAAATGGTGGGAACTAGAAAAGATCATCCTGAGTGAGGTATCCCAGAAGCAGAAAGACACACATGATACATACTCATAAGTGGATATTAGACATATAATATAGGATTATCATACTAACATCTATACACCTAAAGAAGATAAGTAAGAATGAGAACCCAAGGTAAGATGATCAATCCTCACCCAGAAAGGCAAATGGGACGTACATGGGAAGAGGGAGAAAACAGGGAACAGGACAGGAATCTACCACAGAGGGCCTCTGAAAGGCTCTACCCAGCAGGATATCAAAGCAGATGCTGAGGCTCATAGCCAAACTTTGGGCAGAGTGCAGGGAATCTTATGAAAGAAGGGGGAGATAAAAAGACCTGGAGGAGACAGGAGCTCCACAAGGAGAGCAACAGAACCAAAAAATCTGGGCCCAGGGGTCTTTTCTGAGACTGATACTCCAACCC
>NW_026596069.1:15139538-15159954 GCF_907164565.1 Psammomys obesus
TTATGAAAGAAGGGGGAGATAAAAAGACCTGGAGGAGACAGGAGCTCCACAAGGAGAGCAACAGAACCAAAAAATCTGGGCCCAGGGGTCTTTTCTGAGACTGATACTCCAACCAAGGACCATGCATGGAGATAACCTAGAACCTCTGCTCAGATGTAGCCCATGGCAGCTCAGTATCCAAGTGGGTACCCTAGTAAGGGGAGTAGGAGCTTTCTCTGACATGAACTGAGTGGCTTGTTCTTTGATCACCTTCCCCTGAGGGGGGGGTCAGCCTTACCAGTCCACAGAGGAAGACAATGCAGCCAGTCCTGATGAGACCTGATAGGCTGGGGCCAGATGGAAGGAGAGGAGGACCTCCTCTATCAGTGGACTTGGAGAGGGGCATGGGAGGAGATGATGGAGGGAGTGTAGGTGGGATTGGGGGGGTTGATGAGAAAGGGGGATAGAGCTGGGATACAAAGTGAATAAACTGTAATTAATTTAAAAAATAAAAAGATAAAAAGAAACCCTCCAAGCATGGTGGCACAAGCCTTTTATTCTAGCACTCTGGAGGTTGAGGAAGGTGGATCCCTGTGAGTATCGGGCCAGCCTGGTCTATATAGTGAGTGAGTTCCAGGACAGCCATGACTGCATAGGAAGACTCTATATCAGTAAGTCAAAAAGTAAATAAATGAACAAATAGTCCAAATTAAGGCTTCAGCTTGTAAACGACACAGATACACACATGGCCCTCAACAGTTAGTTTAAATGTACAACTGTAGTCTTCCGCGGTTGCTAATGTTGAAAAAAATCCTTAGTAGTAGAGGAAAGCAGGACTGTGAACTCTACTTTCTAATTATGAGCTGTGTATTTGAACCTGACAGGTGACTAGCAAAGTGTAGACTGTCCTAATCGCCTGCCTGCTCTTTCAGATACCAGTCTCAAAGGAAAGACTGTGACTTCAGGTGAATCAGCCATTGAAGTCGGCGCCAGCAGGAAGGCATCTGCATGGTGCTGTTTTACTGACTCAGAATTTTGAAACACGAATCGAGCTATGCTGTGCTGCACGCAAACCTGCTTCATCCTATCCTGTAAGGAATTTTCATTTCCTGAGACGTTCTGTGTCATTACGGCCAGTTCCTAGACAAACTAACCGAAACCTCGAAAAAGTCACAATTAATATTTATTCATTGTTAATTTTATTAGCATCCCTAAATCATCCCTTAAGAAACTTCACAGTGGCTTACAGGGGTAGGCCTTTATAATGTTTAACCTTTTCTACTCTCAGTTTTCATCACATAGCGATGTGGACAGTGCTTTTTACACGTCAAAATTATAATAAAGAATGTTTGGCCCAACCCAAGCAGGAACATGTATTTCTAGATAATACCGACACTCCATGGCCTCCAAGGCCAATTTCAAAAGCCACTACCTAAGAATCTCAAGGCTAGCAACGGAAAGAGAGAAGATGACAGGCAGAGCCTGGGCAACTAATAAGCCAGATAATGAACGCTTTGATGCCGAGAGCTGTGTGCAGACACGACTTCTAAATGATGAACTTCAGGCACCGTGAGTTACACAAGGAGGCTTTTTACCCCACAGGTGCCGATCACGTGCCATAGGGTTGCTTTAGAAATCGTGTGGTGCGCACATGCATGCCATGAAGGCCAGAAGAAGGTGTCCAGTCCCCTCAGGCTGGAGCTACAGAGAGCTGTGAGCTGCCACAAGTGGGTGATGGCAGTCCAGGAGCAGTAAAAACTCTCAACTGGCCAGCCATCTTCCTAGCCCCGAGACTGCTTTAAATTGTATTTTCCCTGTGATTTATATCTCTCCATCAGGTTTACAAGTTACGCTGATGCTGGACATTTGTCATTAAAACAACAAACCTCTTACACCATTTTATCATCACTTTTCTCAGACAGCAGCCACTGATACCTTTGAAATTAGACAAAACAGAAACTAATAAATGTGTGTGTATGTGCGCGCGTGCGTGCTTTATTTGACATTTAAGAATTGTGAGCTGTTTCCATCCTTTTTTGAGTTTTAATTGCAGTGCAGTTTTTTGTTTGTTTGTTTGTTTGTTTTCCTGAAAATTAACACTTAAAAAATGAGGGAAACTGGATCTTCTTCGCTGAGGTTTACGAGTGCAGCCTTCTTCCCACCACTAGATGGCAGTGGTCGGCCGACAGGAACCACGGGAACCGGACCAACAATCGTCTCCAGAAAAGTGGAGTGGCAATATGGAAGGGTTCGGAGAGCCGTGCGAACACATTGGCAGTTTTCTAGCCATGAAACTGGTTAAATTTTGCTTTACTTTTCTTTGCAGCTGCATGTGCTGGCAGGTGAAGGCTGCGCGGTGTGGGTTGGTGGACACTGGCAGTTCTCTGTGCGGTTCCACGCACCGGCACACGAGGGATGTTACTAGAAAAATCAAGTTCTCTTGCCCACACTCCTCTTCCCCACTGTAAGCTTCACAATCATGTGGGCGCACCCAGGGACTGTTTTGCACACCCACAATTCATGACTGTGGAGTGTGTGGAAGTCAATCATTTCCTCTTCCATCTTCCTATTTCAGTCTTCAATCTATGCTTTTTTATTTGTTATTTTGTTTTTAATCTTTCAGCTAACATGTAATGGGTTTCAAGTGACATTCTGTAACATGCACGCGATTGCACTGTATTCTACCTTCCCCCTCCACTGTCCCGGCCTCTCCTTGTTTGTTCTCCCCTTCCCTCCAAACAGCCCCAGCTTCTGCTCTTTTGACATATATTCCACGGCCCTCATTTCCCTCTCTGCATTGCTCAGGCCCCTTCATTCCTCTTACTGCCTCACCCCTAAAACTACTGTGTTCCACATAAATGTCATTTAAACCGAGGTTCCACGTGTGAGAGAAAACATGTAATTCTGTCCACCTTGGCCCATTTTGCTTACAGTAACGATCTCCCAGTTTTATTCACAAATTCTTTAGTGCTATTCAGATAGCTTTGCTGGCTCCCCAAACAAGAAGGAATGAATTCATTCGGAAGGACCATTTTTGTGTCCAAGGAATTTATTGAGTTTCTAGGCATATGCAACAAGGATGCCACTGTAATGACTCTCAGAACTTAGGAGAATATGGAGGTTTTTATTCTTCCCAAGAGGGACAGCTCTAGACCTCTGTGTCTATGAGATTATTTCTGACATAATCATACCAACAGAAAGGTGTAATTTATAAATTAGACATAGTAAGAGATGCACAACAGCTGTAACAAAAACAATCGCAGTGGTATATGAAAAGAAACCTAATTTTAATTTATGAATTGTTTATTTTCATCTAATAGTTTTCTACCAGGACTGACCACAGCCAGCTGGAGCTTCTGGCAATAACAGCCCTGGGGGAACATGCACTCCACAGAGGGGGAGTCCTAACTGTGTGAAGACCACTTCTGTGGAACTTGCAGAGGCAGAGGGTACTTCCTGCTGGGAGGGAGGAGGGCAATGGGCGTGGCTTTGGAGAGGGCGGAGAAGCTAGAAAGAAAGGAAACCCACATATCAAAGGACACAGATGCTTGAAGACAGGCAAAACAAGTGATGGAGGCAAGCAGAAAATCAGATAAAGCAGGAAGGACCTTCACTGATCATGAGAAGTGAGTCACCACTTTCGAATGGGAAACCTGCCACTGTGCTTTTGAAGGATTTTCTGGTACTACAGTACAGTGAAAAAGGCAGGAGACAGTTTGGAGATTGAAGAAATGAGCCGGGGGGGGGGGGGGGAAATGGAAGGAGGGGCAGCCCTAGGGTAATGACATTGTTTAAGGTGGAAGGAGGCAGAGGAGGCTAAGGCTGAAGGGTGAGTGTCTGGAAGACTGAGCTTTTCAGAGGACAGACTGGAGCTACATTAAGCTAAGATGATGGGGAAACTAGTTAGGCAACAGCAAACAGTGGGGGTTCCCAGGTCAGTGACACCCAGACTGGCCACTGGGGGTCTTCCCAACCCTTTTACTCAAGATCTGTACCCTCTCAGCGGCCGGCCACCTACCCTCTTCCCAGATTCTAGCCCCACAGGATGTCTTCCAGTTTGGCACCCACGGACTATCCTTTCATCCTATTTGCTCAGGAAAAAAAGGGGTGATGGATGCAACCTTCCGGTTGCTTCTGTTGGCATGCTGCTCACAGCGCTGTAAAGCCAAGCAATGTGCCTCCCCAAAACACCCACTTCGCAAGGAGCCTTTTTTGGCCTCTTCTGGTAGTTTGGAGGCCAAAGACTTATACCTACACACTCTTGTGCCTCACATCCTATGCTTAGGCAACGTGGACTGTTGTGGTTCCTGCTCAGAGTCCTCTCAACCTAACATGTTCCCCTCTTCCTCTTTCTGCCATCTCATCAATTTGTAATTATTCTCATCCCTTGTCTAGGACGGGCTGGTTGCTCATTCTGCACTGTGTTAATTGCCACTCTTATCTGAACCCAGCGGGAAGTTAGTCATTTCATTGCACCACTTACAAGAGGGTAGGCATCACTCTGCCCTTGCTATTGACTTCTTGTGCCAAGCACGCTGCCTAGCACTAAGGGGTTACACATAGCTAGTTCCTTTCCTCATAGGCATTTCTTAACTTACCATGACAGTATGATCTACATCCTGGCACCCCAACTTCCTGCATACTAATTATCAAGCTTCAACTATTTAAAAAAAGCTCAATGAGTTTTGAAGTAAAAACATTCAACGTCATCTGAGGTATACTTCTAAAATGTAAGGATGAACTAAGCTGAGGAGGTATCTTTTGCATCACAGACAGAGCATATGGTTAAAAATACTCCAAAAGTGGCTGAGCTTTGTGCGACTCATGGAGAAAAGCTGCTATGTTAACAGAGGCTAAAATACATCTAAAGCTCATTTGTATTTTCAGTCAAGGCTTCTAAGTTTGGAGGGACTGGAGAGATGGCTCAGTGGTTAAGAACACTTGCTGCTCTTGCAAAGGACCTAGATTTGGTTCCTAGTGCACAGTGTGGTGCCTCATGATTGTCTGTAATTCCAGATCCAGGGGACCCAATGCTCTCTTCTGTCCTCTGAGTACTGTATGCATGTGGTATGCATTTGTATACATGCAGACACAACATTTATACACAAAAGAAATAGATCTTTAGACTCCATTTTTTAAATAGAATTTGACAGTTTTAAAAAGTATCAATTCAGGGCCAGTCAGACAGTTCAGCAGTGAGGGTGCTTGGCGCCCAGTCCAATGTTCTGAGTTCGACCCTTGGAGTGTACACTGGAGAAGAAGAGAATGCTTGAACCTGTCCTGATGTCTATGAGCAGTGTGGTGTACATGCTCACATACACACATAAAACAATAAACTTTTGTGAAGAAAAATCTAAAAATGCCAATCCACATGACTTTATTTCATTTTATTTTTAAGATAGGGTCTAGCTACGCAGTTCAGGCTTGTCTGGAATTTACAGTGTAGCCCAAGCTAGCCTGGAACTCATGAGTCTATTGCCTTGGTCTCCCAAGTGCTGTGAATATGGGTGTGTACCTCCAGGCCTAGCTATAATGTGTAATATTTCCTCCATGTAGACACTGGTATGTGTAATATTTCCTCCATGTAGACACTGGTACACTTTCAACTGTTTTGAAACTGTAGAGCAGTTATTCTCACTCTTACACTAGGGTCAACTGGAGTTTCTACAGAAACATCTTTCTGGACTGCAGGCTTGAAAACTGGGGTTTAGCTTAAGAATCCTTCACCATATGGGAGAATTTAGATTGACACAGTCTAAAGTAAAAGACACTTTACTTCAGGTAAAGTACTCTAACAAATTTTCAACTAAATAAAACTGTTATAGATGGCATTTCCCCTTTTACCAAGTTTTAGAAATCAAAACACACCCCTTTTCAAAATTCACAAATATCTGATCATTCTTATGAGCACCGATGTTCACCATGAAGTTTGTACTTTATTCTTAAATCTGTGCAATTCAGTTGCTTAGTAAGCAAAATGATCTAATTGCTGGTCATTTGGAGAGCCTACTTGTTAAATGGTGTCCCTTAAAGAAGGTGTAGAAATCATAATGATTTGGAAACAGGGTTATTGAAATGAAGGTCTATGTAGATTTAACCAAGCTGAACCCCCAAGGCTGGACCTTACCCAGTAAGAACTGGTGTTCTCAAAAACCTGGACACAGACACACTGAGGGGGACGACGGCAAGAAGTGACAAAAGAAAAAGTGCCACGTGAAGACGGGAGGACTGGAGCAGACACTGTGGAGGAGTGTCAAGGCAGCCTGCCAGCTGTCCAATGCTGGGGCCAGGTGTGGAGGGGACGCAGGGGACCTGGCCCTGTTCACACCTGGCTTCCCAGCTCTAGAACTGGGAAATAGAAAACTTCTGTTGTTTTAGGCCACCCAGTTTTAGCAGTTTCTTTTAGGTCTGGTGAAAAAAAATATGCTCCTAAATACATCAGTTCGGAATATAGGCTAATTTGAATCCATAACATGGAGTTTGACTTTTAAAACACAAACTTAGTTACGGCAAGACTGAGGTACCTATCAGAAAATTCCTCCCCCCCCCATACCCTTCACCGCAGTCTGTCTCTATTAGGATGGTTTTAAAATATATACAATATATTGCATTATCAGCCCAAGTATATTAAAATTATTTTAGAACTTAAAAACTACAAATGTTACAGTAATTTCATATGCTTCGCTGTAGAAACATTAACTTAAAAAGTCTACTAAAGTCTATTAGTACTATTTAAAATAAATGGTGTTTCGGAATAACTGATACAGTAAAATGTTGAACCATCTGTGAAAACACCACAAATTATGCTGCTAAAGTAGTCACATTGCCTCAACTTAAAGAAATGGGAACTCTCGGCTAGAGAATAGTGGGAATTCTCATGTATGTGAGTCCCTACATTTCCAAATGCCACCTGAACTCTCTGGGGAAAGCTTTATGGTGGAATAGCTTTAGCTTCATCTAGGAAGATGAAGGGCGCTGGAAGAGGAAGACTCGGGTTTTATTCAGAGAAAACTCTTTCTGTCATTTTGGCAGAGTTGGGAGACATTCAACAGTTCCTTTGTGGTGTGCCACTGATGGGCCAAACCAAAGACCACTAACAGCTCCTCTGCAGGCTCAGTGCCCAACGCTTGTGGGTTCAGCCATTCTGAGCTGGGCACTGTTAACTGAAATGTTCGGAACCAACAGATTTCGGGGTTTTGTTTGTTTGTTTGTTTTGTTTTTTCTTTACAAGGGCAATATGTGTACAGACTTTATTGGCAAGGCATCGCCAACCCAAAACTGCAGTCTCAGGTCCTAACTTGTTGAACTCCGGCATGCTCAGAAGGCTTCGGACCTCACAGCACCTCAGGCTAAGGTGCTCCACCTGTCCCATGACGCTGGACGGAACCTGAGCATCTGCTACTTTCCCTGGTGCACAGATGTGAACGAGGCTGGGTTTGTAGCAGCCTTGTTCAGCCTCTGGTGTCTAGTCTCTAGATGCGTGGGTGGCCAGGGGCGAGGCACAGGCGTGCCTCTTCTTATGCGTTCCACTCACAGGGTTCTCTAGACAGTGGAAGTGACACTCTGATTCCTGGCCTGGTGACCACAGGTGAGGCAGCAGCTCCCTAAGTGCCTGGGACTTTGAAAGTCCAATAGCTCAAGTTTGGTGTAGGTTTCCACAGTCCTTTTATTCCCTGTAGAGTCAAAGTATAATGCTCTGAAATAAATCCTGTTTTACGTGACTTTCCGTGCACGCGTGTGTTCTTGTGGACCTGCCTGTGTGTAAAGTTGTGCAGGTGTTGGGGAAGAAGTTAAACTCCTGGATTGTCCCTTAGCCACCACCCACGTTGTCTTTGGAGACAGGGTCTTTCACTAAACCTGGAGCTTGCCCAGCAGGCTAGGCCAGCCAGCCATCAAGCCCCAGGGAGTCAGCCTGTCTCTGTCTCCTCCTGGGATTATATGGGTGCACCTGCACATGAGCATTTTTACACCAGCTGAGGGAGACTTAACTTGGGTCCTCCTGCAGGGTAAACATTTCAGCAGCTGAACTCTCTAGTCCTAAAGCTTTTTTTTTTTTTTCCTTCTAGAACTGGGTAGCGTAAATGCTATTACATGAGGCTGAAGTGACCAAACTGGCTAAAATTTACATTCCTTCCCGTGAAGGACCCACCGTTTCCCACCTGTTACCAAAGCACTGCCTGGCAGCCTTCTGAATCTAAGAGCAGGATGCTGAAATGCCTACTATGCTTGAGAGCTCACCTTCAGATTATATCACACACAAAAATAACACCACAGAAATACACAGAATAGTTTGGGGATTTTGTTTGTCTAACTAAAATGCTAAGATGGAAAGCCTAAACTTACCTGTTCCTTTGGGAGTCTATGAACTGGCTTGCTCGTTATACGTGTGGAAATTAAAGGGAGTGTTTTTTTTTTTTTTTTTTCTTTTAGGTAGAGAATTTATATTGAATATAGGTGAGCCAAGGGCTGCTGGCTTGGCATTCCACTTTGCTAGGAAGCATCAAGATGAGGGGGTGAGGTTACTCCTCAGGCCAGACAAAGCCCAGGATAATGTCATAGAAATATCTCATGAAAAATGACCTCAACAGCTTGGGCAAAGCAAAACCAAACTGCATGAAAACAGGCTATGCCAACAGCCCGCGGTTCCTGGTTACCAAGCTGTCTGTGGAAAGTGAGTTCATCAAAATCTTTGGACTGAATTTACTTGTCTTTCTTTTGGTTTGCCTTTAGAACAAAATCTCTTGTTTCCTCCACCCCCATCCCTATCAACACTCCAGGATCTCGCGCCACTTTTTTCTTTTTCCTGCCACAACTCTGTCTCTCATTCTTTCCCTTCCTTCTTCAACGACCACAACTCTAAATTAATCGTTTAGAGGCAAGAACTTCCAACCGAGTAAAAAAGCTTACTTTTTAAATTTCAGTCACGAGGTAAGAAAATAGGGTGTTATTTTATATCTAACTTCTCTGAACCCATTTGTGAAGTCTCTGAGATAGGATCTTACATTTTATCAAAACCCAGTTGACAAATCTCTGCAAGTCACAGACATTCCTAAATTATATGCAATTTCATCTGCTAACAAACAAACAAGCAAACAAACACAGCCATTTAAAATCCAAGTTGAGCACAGAAACCAAACGTAAGAAGGAAATCTAGACCTTGAGTCTGAACCTTGCCTCCAGTGTGGAAAACCCTTTTCTTTAAAAAGGCCATTTCTGAAAACCCTTTTTGATGACGGTGGACTCAATTTTCTCCCAAATTATAAAAACTACTACACACAGTTATTTTAATACCGGGAAAGCTCTAACTGTTCAGGCAAGTGATCAAAGCAGCCTTAAGAGCAAAACTTTAAGCTTTGTAAACAGTACTTTTAAAGAAGGCATTTTTAGTTACCATTTTTGTTGTTGTTGTTGGGATTTTTTTTTTTTTTTTTTTCACTCTAGGAACTCAGGTCTTTCCTGGTTTCCCGGTTCACTGACTATCAGTAGTTGCAGGAACTTTAGCGAACTTGCAAGAGAGTGCGTGTGGGGCTTCCCACTGTCTCCACGTTCCCAGCCCAGAAGGCTCCACAGGTCCCCAGGAAGAGGGTTCCCTGGCCCCCGGGCTCACCGCACCCACAGATAGCAATTAAAAAAGAGTCACCGCGGCCTGAGTGTGACAGTCAGGGAGAGTTATTGGGCGCGACTCTGCCCACCCGGTTCGCCTCAGATTGGGCCCAGCGGTGTCCCACCGGGGCGCGTTCCCGGCGGGGGCGCGGGGGTCACTGCACTCACCAACGCCAACAGCAGCTGGGCGCACCGGCCTCCTGGGCTCCGCGCCATCGCCTCGCTCCGCCGCGCCCTCGCCTCCGGGCCTCGCCGGCGCCCAGCGGATCCTCCTGTCCAGGTCCCTCCGGGGCCGCCCTTGTCCGCCTCGGCCCGGCCCGGGGTGCGGTTCCAGGTGTGGCGGGGTCGGAAAGGGTAGCCGGGGGCCCGCCCGCAGCCCGGCTGGAGGAGGGGAGCGCGCTCCGCGGGAGGTGCCAGCCAGTTCCCGCCCTCTGCACCTGGGCCCGTGACGTCCCCGCTGGGGACCTTGGGTGGCTGGCCCCGCCCCGCCCGGTCTCCTTCCTGGCCCCCTCCTCCTCCTCCTCCTCCTCCTGGATCACCTCGAGCAGAGAGCCTCCCAGTCACAGTCAGGACCCCAGGACAGGATTTAAGGAGCTGGGCTCAGGGAGCCAGCGTTGTGGGAGTGAGCGCAGGTGGCACGGCCTGGGGCCTGCTGGTGCGAGCGAGACTTTAGAAGTGTCCCTTTAAAGGCTTCTCACTTTTCTTCTGTGGCCTTTTCCAACAGTTCAAAACTTTCCTGGCTCAGGGAAGAGACAGGAGAAGACTCATAGCCAGGCGGAAGAGACAGGTCTTTGGCTCTGCTGAACACCAACGTCTGGGTACGAATAAAATTAGAAAATCTTTCTTAAGGACTCAGTGATAGTTATTAAAATTAAAGTGAATAAATGTTAAATAAGACAATTCTCCTCCTCTTCTACCTCTTCTTCTTTTCTCTTTGGTAGCCCAGGCTAACCTCAGACTTGAGATCCTCCTGCCTCATCCTCATTGTCTACTTCTCTGATTACAGATGTGTTACTAAGCCTGGCTAAACAAACTCTTGAAAAGCAGAAGCTGAATATGGGTGTCCAGACACTGGAGTCGGCACCGGTTAGCAAAATCCCTTGTTGCATGTAAGAAGCAAAGTATTACGGAAAACACTCCGGTAAATTTTACCATATTTGAATATATTTACATCATGCTGCTGCACAACTATAGCACTATACCGTCTTAAAAAAAGTGCTTGCCATAATCTTTAGCTAGTAGGGGAGGGCTTCGTAAGTTTTAATTTTCAATTCCTGTTAGTATTTCTGGTTGATATCACAGAAGTGGACAATCCTCTCCGCCGCAGAGGGCTTACAGGAAACTGGCAAGACTAATTTGTCACGAAATTTAGCTCAGCTGGCCGAGTGCCTTCTCAGTTTCAAAAGGACACATTTTCAGGATTTAGTAGCATCGTCATCTCTGTTGTGTACCCACGCGGCTATACAGGTAACGTAGAGGGAAGGCTGTCTATTAATTTCTACTCATTTCTCCCACTATACGTGGGAGCTAGCATAACCTCTTGGTAATTTGCATTCTTCACGATGCTGGAGTTTTCATTAAAGACAGCAGGATTTACCAAAATGTGTTTGCAGACCTTCCCAGGAAGCTTTCTATCAGCTCTGCCTGAAAGAGTGCTCTTGCCTTTGAGCCCCGTAGGCACGTATTTTTGCTTCATTATCGAGACTGCGGGAACTGTTTCGTAATGAAGATAATTGTAGCTTCCAGCGTAAGAAATAGCTAATTCAGATTTTATTTCTGTTGAATTATTCACTAGCCTCTGGGGACTGTCAGAGCCAGCTTTAGGCAATATTCCTTCTATAAAGTGTCTGTCCCAGGACGTGAGGGACACTGTCGGTCAGTACCCACACCACCTGACGTCACAAAATGTCATCCTTGAATAGTTTCCACTTTGTAAATTCTAAGCGGAGGGCTCAATTGAAGGGATTTTCTGAGCATCAGCTAATTCGTATCTGCTTCATTTGCTCCTGATTTCTTCGTGCTTGGCTGAGGTTGAACTTATTTAATAAATCTCTGCATATAAAACCAAATGAGGTAATTTTCAATTAAGCAGTAAAGATGGCTTTGGGATAAATGAAAATATTGATAATCTGTGACAGTTTTAATTTCCAGACCCCTCCCTAAAGTAGTTTAAGATTATGGTACACATAGTTATTTTCTTTAGATGCTTATAACTCATTAGCTCAAAACATATTTTGTTCAAAAAAAGCATATTCAAATATGTTAAAGTTGGGTTGGAGGAATGGCTCTGTGGTTAAGATTGCTTGTTGCTCTCGCAGAGGACCTGGGTTTGGTTCCCAGCACTTGCACTGTGGATCACAGCTGTTTTTAACTCCACTTTCCAGGGATCCATTTTACTCTTCTGACCTCACTGGGCACCAGGCACACACGTGCGTGCGTGCGCACACACACACACATTAAAATTTACCTATTTTCAGCCTGGTGGGGTGACACATGCTTGTAATCCCAGCACTGTGGGAAGCAGAGGCAGGCGAATATATGTGAGTTCGAGGCCAGCCTAATCTGCAGAGTGAGTCCAGGACAGCCAATGCTACACAGAGAAACCCTGTCTCAAAAACAAAATCAAAACAAAAAGGAAGCAAGCAAGCAAGAAAAATTATCTGTTTTCTATAATGGAGATGATAATAATCTTTATGTGATTAGTTTTGAGTTCACTCTGAATATCATCTAAAATAAAACGTGAAGGCTTTTAATTAAAAAGGTCATTAAAATTAGCATATCTCCTCTCAACCATCACTGCTTTCTCTTCCCACCACCTCTTGGCCTCAGAGGTCTTTTTATACATTGGCATTTCTTAGCTAAAGGTCAGATAGACAGCTGGCCATTTAATTCCAGTGATAATCTTTGTAAGTGCATTATTAGAGTTAATCTTTGAGACTTTGAAAGCCAGATCTAGCTGTTGTCCTAAGAAAATACCTTCCAAGAAAATAAAAATTGTGTGTGATTTTTATGAGACGCAAGGTTGTTGTGGTCAGTAGGCTTACCCACAAAACTCTGATTAACAAGGGGGACAAAGCTGGGGGTGTAACTTGGTGCTAGAGTGGCAGGTGCTGGAACTCTGGGTTTAAGCCTGAACTCTCCTCATTGCCACATCCAATACCTGTCCTCCTTCTGGGAGGAAGGATTGGTTTTGGCTCACAGTCTAAACGATACAGTCCATCGTGACAGGCAAGGGACTCGGAGGTATTTGGTTACATTGAGTCCTCTGTCAGGAAGTGGAGAGACCAAACAGGAAGTGGGGCTGGGCTATCAAATGTCGAGGTCCACCTCCAGGAGCCCACTCCTGTCAGCTAGACCCAATCTCCACATGATTTTGCAACTTTCCAAAATGTGCCACCAACTGGGGACCCAGGTATCAAACATATGGCTCTGAGGAAGACACTGGCCATCTACCCATGATGCTAGCACCACAGAAATGATAGCTCGGTGATAGATAGACAGATAGATGGATCGATAGATAGATGAAGTAAGTAAAGTAATATAAAGACAGAACAAAATATGTAGCACTTTAAAGTAGCCTAGAGGGACACTACAGGGAGGAATCTGTTTTTAGTTTAGATTTGTAGGGAAGGAATAGTCAAGTAATCTTGTTCTTTTCTCTCTCTCTCTCTCTGGCTCTTTCCCTTTTGCTTATTAAAATTTGTTTTA
The DNA here is from genome assembly GCF_907164565.1 of Psammomys obesus. NCBI lineage: Eukaryota > Metazoa > Chordata > Mammalia > Rodentia > Muridae > Psammomys > Psammomys obesus. Next base: position 15,152,829 of record NW_026596069.1, read on the forward strand.
CATGTGTTTGTTTATTGTGCGCGTGTGGGCGTGTGGTGTGTATGTGTCAAGGCAGGGATCTGGAAGTTGGAGGGCATGTGTGTGTCAGAGGATACCATGTGAGTTCCTCAGAGCAAACTGGGGTCATCAGGCTTCGCAGCTGGTGCCTTTACTCTCTGAGCCATCTTGCCCCTCCTTCCTCAGCCCTTCCCCTGCCTGCTTACCCAGTGATGTCTCTTTTAAGGTGTATTTTCAATTTGTTTCCTTCTTCCCTGACATTAGACATAATTCTGCAGCTATTGCCATTGTGCAGCCCTGGCACAATTTTCTCTCCTATTTGGTTATTTCATGGGCGCCTCGGATCTCCATGATGATGCTGTAGCCTCAGCGCCCTGACAGGCAAAGATTTCTCTCTTGTTTCTACCTCTCCAGAGCAAGTCTGCTCATCCCTCACATGGTTGTGAATGGTGGCCATGTTTCTTGGTTACCCAAGGCAGACCCAAGGTATCAGCCTCAGTTTCCCATTTTTTTCCATGTTCTCTGTGGTTGTAGTCACAATGAATCATACTCCTGGTGTGTAGTAGCAAACACTGTGATTCATGGTCATTTTACCCAGGTCAATTGCTCTACCCACTGCTCTGTCTCCAGACTGCACGTTCCATAAATGTAAGGACCATTTGATACTCATGGTGGGCTCAGCCCTAGTCTCAGGTTCATACTGGATGATCAATAAACATTTGTTGGACCAAGCCTACATACCAGAGAGAATTAATTATAAACCAAAAACTAATATTATGGAGGAAAATATTTTGAATATCACCATGAATGAACTGATAGATCTAGTCAGAAAATCCTGGTCTGTAATGTATGTTGTGTGTTTTGTGTGTGTGTGTGAGAGAGAGAGAGAGAGAGAGAGAATGCATTCACATGGATATACATGTAATTTGTGTATGTGTGTTTCCTTAGCAACCCTGCCGCCAAACAAAGATAGCAGATGTGAGTCAGGCTGTGGGGCATCCTGGCTGATGGTTGAGAGATTTTAGTATCCAGTATATATATGGAACTGAGTGCGGCTGGGAGGGGAGGGATAAGGTGAAGCCTTAAGAGTCCAGGAGCCAACTAAGAACAGAGGTCATTACCCGGAGGGTGGAGAAATCAGGCAGAATTGCCCTTCCCCTCAATTCTAGTGAAGGAGACCCGTCCTGTGCTCTGGAGGCCAAGGTGTGAGTGTCAGACATTGACAGCTGGATCTTGAAGTGTTTGGATTCTCTAGTCGATTGGACCAACAGCCAAATGTAGCTTAGGCAGTGAGAAGAAAGCGTTGATAGGCCTCTAACGGCAAGCTGGCCTTTCTACGTTAGTCAGAGTGGTAAAGGCAACAGTGCAAACACTGGGACAGAGCTCAGAGGAGCCAGCACACTGTTAATTAACAGTGCCGGCGGCCTAGAGGCAGGCACAGCCCTGAACACTGTTCAAGACACCGATATTTGAGAGGAGCGAAGCAGCCGAGTGAGTCAGTGTCTCACTGCACAGGTCCCCGCATGTTCTGTGTGAGTCACTGCACTCACTAGGACTGTGGGCACAGAGTTCCTGAGCCTGAATTGTTAACATTGGTCATGTGGCAAAGAAAAAAAAAAGAAAGAAACCCACAAGTAGCAAAGAGGGACTTGTGCAGTCCACAGAGTGTCATGGGGAGGTGACATGTTGATCTGCATATGACTCTGACACCACAAATATGCCCCCTGTGCTCCACCTCCTAGCTTTTGTTCTCCGTGTCCCTTTCCCCAGGCACAATTCTGTGCAAAGTTTATTTCTTCATTCTTTGCTTTCTTTGTTCTCACCCTTTATCTTCTCAAAGCCTGACCCTTAGCTTGAAAGCTGCCAGTGCGCCCCTGCACCCCATGCTTCCCTGTGTCACGCTGCTCTTTGGTACATCACATCCTAACGGACTGCATTTCTCTTACTGCGTCCTCCAGAAGGCAAAGTCTGTATGGGCTGGGGTGTTTCTCTGCGAACTGCTGTGTATGCAGTTTCTCTTGGAAAAGCACAGCTCTGAAAGAATATGAGTATGGAAAAGGGACTTGTAGAGAGGAGAGAAGTTTTCTAGGAGTGCGAAGGAAACAATGAAGGGGAGGGATAGAGAGTAATGAGAACCCCTCTACACATTCATGAAAATGTCAAATAAATTTAAGAGAAAATTGAACAGGCCAACTCATTCAGTAAATATTAGTTAAATGAGTGAATGAATAAGCTTTTAAAATTATTTTTGGAAGGTGTGTGCTTGAAATGTGGGCAAAGTGGGAAAGAACAGAAGGATATCAGTTTCTTGGAGCTTATGGGTAATTCTCCAAATGAGGGAGGGGTTGTGGTTGAACTTAGTTCACTTTGGACAAAATTCTCTGACTTCCCCGTTTCTCCAAAGGTGGTTGTGATGCTGGGAAGCTTAGACGCCACCAGAGAGCATCTCTTTGTGTTCACCCGAATGTGGCAGTTAATCGTCATTGTCCACTTAACGGGACCATGGAAACACACCTGAGTGTGTTTATGAGTATTCCCAAGAAGATTTAACTGGGGGGGGGGAGCCTCACCCTGAATTCAGACAATGCCTTTCCACAGGCTGCAGTCCCAGACTGATCAATAAAGAGGAAGGGACCACTGACCTCCATGGGGTCCAGGACTGAAGGATAAAGAGGAAGGGAGCCAGCCACCAACCTTTATCTCTCTGTTTCCTGACTGACGGCACAGTCTGGCCAGCTGTCTCACTCACTGCCCCAGTGCCTTCCCTGCCGGGACAGACCAGACTCATATGCTGTAAGCCAAAACAAATCCTCCCATAGGTTGCTTTTGTCAGGTATTGTATCGGAGCAAAGAGAAAAGTGACTAATACCCAGGAGGACAGAATGAGAAAACCGGAACACTCTGGAAACGGCCCCTTCCCTCTGGAGCTGAGCAGAACAGACTTTCCTTACAGGAATTCAATACTAGCAAGGTTGATTTTACCAGCTCTTGGAGAATCTGTGGCTTTCATTTTGCCCTGGGATTGTTTATGGGAATTCTTAGAAAGATAAAGGCTCCAATCGTGGTCAGCAATGAGAGGGTGTCCTTGGCTGCTGACAGTAGCCTGGAATCTATCTGCAGCGTGACAGGGTGTGCAGGGTTTCATGGGAATCTAGCTGCAGTGTTTACAGAAGGCACCAAACAGAAACCACTAGTGACCGAGGGTGACTAATGGGCCCGTAAAAACACCGATAGAAACTCTCAGAGGACAGAAAAGACATTTCTTGTTTCAGTCACTACACAGGGACAAGTAGCAGTCTTCTATATAACAAAAACCAAAGCAACCAGTCAATCACTAACCACAAAAGAACTAAGAAGCCAAAACAATAGGGCAGACATGCAGAATCTGAAAATTAACCCAAAGAACTCACAGAAAATGCTTATTTAAATCCATGTTAAAGACAGTTTAGAAATATGTGAATATGAATATGATTGTTTTAGAATTCCTATGATATCTGAGTTTGGTATAATAATTTGTTAACACCAAGTTCAGAGGTTCGTGAGGCTTGGTTAAGATGTTTGGAGTGCAGCTAAGTTTGTGCAATGGTGATGCTTTTTCTGGGAGTCTGACAGTACTAGAGTATGTGTCTAGTATGCCCCAGGTCTGCGTCTAGGCGCCGAAAACAAAGATGTCACTGGCTTGCATTCCTGGGTGGAGGCAGGAAGTGGATTCCACCAGGAAATGAGAGAGGTGTCCGTGTGAGCTTGTCCTTGGGAGGACAAGAGCTTTGATTCTACGTGAAGACAGTGGGGTAATAGGCATGAGATCACATGCTTGAGATACTGTAGCAAAAGTAATTGATAACCACAGAGCAGGAAAGTAGTCATTTAGCCAAGTCCACTCCTGCAGTAAATACCCAGGGAAGAGAAAGGCACAGCCTTTCACATGTCATTAGGGAGGACATCAGAACCTGCCTAGCATTTCAGGAGAGTGTTTATAAACGTGTTTCGTTCACCCTGGTACAGTTTTACTTTTGTGAATTAGTTTGGTTCTTCATCACCTCTAGTTCTTTCTCGAGGTAGGGATTTTATTAAAAAGAAAGCATATTCAAATATAAAGCAACCAGTGAGACAAAAATTTGATACAGATCCTGGGGATGTAGCTCAGTTGGTAGACTGTTTACCTAACATGGCGAGAGCCCCTGGTTAATTTTCTGTACAATTTTCAACCTCACTCCCATCGCATGGTCTCTGCTAACTTCTGCTGAAACAATGCCTAAGTGATGTCAGACTTTTGAAGTGAGTCACAACCAGTTTTATGCAAATTCAGCTACAATAAAGCTAAGCCCTTCTGTGAGTAATTTTCCAATGGTTATGTAGGAGGAAGAAAGTCTGTCATTGTTTTTTATTTCTTAACATTGAGATTAGAACTGTCATCTAAATTAATTGGTTAATTGGATGTCAAGTGAACAGTTTAAGCAGAGCGGTGTTCCAGGGAAGCCTCGGAATTGAACAGACTGAAATCCACATGAGGCGGTATGGGAAAGATGTCTCTGCAGTTTCTAAGAGCAACAAGGTGGGTTTCCATTGGTTAGTGTTGTTCGACAATTAGCCCATCTCACATTTTTCCATAGATACCGTCTTGAGAACAAAGTAAGGATGTGCAACAGAGGTGGAGAGTTGTCCTAGAATGCACCCCCTGGGGCTTCACTTTAGAACTGGGGTAAACCGTCAGTAATGACCAGCTTCTCCTGGTTCCTTTATGTCCCAGCCTCTGGCAGCATTAAGCCGACTGTTCAGAATGTGAGATCCGAGTTCCAGGCGTTTATTCACACAGACGTGATCCTACACGGACAGATGTCAAAAATATGATTTGTTTGTTGTTGTTGAATCAGGCTCTCTATCATACAGATTTGGCTGTCTCGAAACTCACTAGGTAGACTACGTAGACCAGGCTGGCTTCTAAGTCATAGATATTCCCCTGCCTCGCCTCCTGGTCAAAGGTGTGCACTGTCACTCCCAGCGTATGACTTTATTTTGAGGGAGGATCTCCTGTAGCTCAGACTGGTCTCAGTCAGCCATTGACCAGACAGTCATCATCCACACTTGTTTTGAACATCAGTATTTAAAAAAAAAAAAGCTGTGGATAAGCGGTGGTGGTGTTCAACTTCATCCCAGCCTTCTGGAGGCAGAGGCATGGCCCTCTGAGTTCAAGACCAGCCTGCCTGGTCTATAAAGCGAGCTTCCAAGCCACACAGATAAACCCTGTCTTGAAAAACAAATGAACCAACCAACAAACAAAAGAACAAAAACAAACACAAACAAAACAACAACAACAAAGGCTGTGGTGATCCACAGTATCAATGGTTTGAAATTCTGTAAGGCAGACAGTCAACTGTCTAACCTAGAGTTCGTTTTAAAGATTTAAGATGCAAATATAACATTTTCTAAGTACTTACTTTACACCAAATCAATTTTACAACTACAAGAACCTGGTGAGGTAGAGATGGTTATTATCCCCATAATAATAGTCCATAGAGGTTAAGCAACTTGCTGTGATGTTGAATTCTAGTAGTTTGTCTCCAAAGTCTGAACTGGTGTTAATGAGAAACGCAGGGCACACATGGACAGAAACAGAATAAAACTTTTTTTAAGTTTAACTTTTGTTAATCATTAAAACATAGTTATTTCTGATTGATTAGCAGATGGAATAAGATTTCAAACTTTTCTCTTAATTTTTTCCATAGCAATTTGACTTTCTGAAAATTTTAGTGGGTTTTCTTTGCATAACAACTCATTATTTCCTACCTCTAACAATGTTTCCGGACTTGCTTTTTCAGAGGAGAGATCTTTGGCTAGCCAAAATTGGCAAAGGTGGTCATTGCAGGCATTGGCATGTTGGAGAAGCCCTGGGAGAGCTTTGGCTGATGAAGTGGGTTTGTGGTTACCATGACAACAAGGTAACATTGCCATCAAGGTATTCATTGTTAGTTTGCGTCACAGAGAGACTACTCAAAGACGAGCATAAAAGAGCACAGTTCTAGAGAACTAAGATTGTCTGTCTACAAAGAACTGCTAGAATTTTTGTTTGTTTGTTTTGTTTTCAAAGTCAACTTATGGGCTGAAGAAAATCACTCTCTGCTTAGAAGCACTTGCTGCTCTTACAGAGGATCCCATATCAGTTCCTAGCATCCATGTTGGAGGGCTCATGACTGCCTGTAACCCTAGCTCCAGGGAATTGGCCATTCTTTTCTGGCTTCTTCAGGTATAGCACTCATGAGCATATATGCACACACAGATACATAATAAACATAAAAAGAAAATCTTAAAAATAACAAATGTCAGCTTATTATAGTCATGAAGTAACTTCTAGGGATAAGTCTGAAAGAGTTTACAGAAGTGGAGAAGAGGGGATATGCAGGAAAGAATGTTTTTTTGTTGTTGTTGTTGCTGTTTTGTTTTCTTAATTGTCAAATGTCTTCCCTGTTAAGAACAAAATCAGGTCAAACACAGACTCTTGATTAGATCTATCTAAATGAAGTTCTGTGGAAAAATAAGAATAATTTTGCACTAGCAAAACAAGAAAGCATAAGCCTTGAATGCAACAATAGGCCCATACTGAACCTTACTGTTTGGCCCATGGATTTGATAGTGAAAAGACTTGTCACAGCTTTTCCAAGCTATGAGGTTATCTGAGGCGGGTGTGGTGTGCGTGTGCGTGTGCGTGTGTTTGTGTGTGTTGCACAAGCCTGTGCTTTGCCATGGAGGTTGGATCATATGAATCATTCTTCAGTTCAAGTCAGTTAAACATGAGACGATATGACAAAAGTCGTGTGTGTGTGTGTGTTTGTGTGTGTGTGTGTATGTGTGTGTCTGTTCGTTTTAGCGTAGACACAGGAGTGGAAATCATGTCATCACACCACTTAAGTAAATATAAAATTATTTGGTTTAATACTTTATAATTAAGAAAGGGTTTGAAGTTCTTTTTGATAAGTGCTTGAGACTTCTGTAGACTTGTTTAATGTTGCTGTTTTATGTTATCATTTACTTTCTCTTTCTGTTTTTCTCTTCCTTCCTTTCTTTCCTTCTTTTCCTTCCTTCCTTCCTTCCTTCCTTCCTTCCTTCCTTCCTTCCTTCCTTCCTTCCTTCC
>NW_026596069.1:15159964-15166477 GCF_907164565.1 Psammomys obesus
TCCTTCCTTCCTTCCTTCCTTCCTTCCTTCCTTCCTTCCTTCCTTCCCTCTCTCTCTCTTTCTTTCTTCCTCTCCTGTGTGTGTGGGCTGACATGCATGTGCTATCGTGTACATGCAGAGTTCAGAGGAAAATTTTTGGTTCTGTCCTCCACCATGTAGGTCCCTTGGATCAATCTCAACTTGTCAGGATTGGTGTCAAGTATTTTCATCCACTCAGTCAAGTTACCAGCTCGGTTGTGTGATTTAATATGGATTTTTTTAAATGTGTAATATGAGAAGTCAAAAGATACTTAAAATTTTCTGCTTAAAGCCATTTTTTATTTTTAATAAAAAATACAGATACATTGTTACAAAACAATGAGAACTTCCAGGCCATGACAAAGAGCAATACATTTTCAAACTTAAAAACGCATTAGGTTTTCATCTATATAAGCTTTACCACTGTGACCTGGTTTCCTCTGGATTTTAATAATGCCTCCAAATATCCATTCTTTGGGGTTATTTTTCTAAACTTTTGTTTCAGACAAAGTCTCATGTAGGAAGGCCAGGCATGTGGTTGAGGATGAGTTTGAACTTTTTTTCTTGCTTCCATCTCTCACGTGCTGTGGTTATAGTGTGTGCCACCAGGCCTGGCCCCAAATTTCCATTCCTTCAGTTGGGTTTTAGGAGCTAACGTCAAAAGGCTTTGGGAAACCCAAGTCTACCTTTGCACATTGAATAAGGGTTGTTTAATCTAACACTCATGTATTGCTAATCTGACACTGATGAAAAAGCTACTAGGATGTTTGCTTCAGCCTCTGTAGCTTTAGGCTGTATTTACCTTTAGGAAACTGGAAAACAATTTTAAGCTTTTATTATAAAAACAACCATCTGCTGTATGTGTCGGCTCATGCCTATAATCTCGGCACTCAGGAGGCTATCAGGAGAACTACAAGTTGAAGGCTAGCATAGTCAGACATAGCAGGTTCCAGGACAGCCTCAGCGGCAGCAAGACACTGTCTCAAAAAAAAAAAAAAAAAAAAAAAACAAAAACAAACCCAAACCACCAACCAACTAATAAACAACAAGTCAATATCAAAAACATAAACAAAAACCCGCAAAGGAAAATTAAAAGAACTACTTTTCATACAGCTAGAAATAATTGAGCTAACAATGGCCTTGGGGAGATTTGGGCTGAGACAATGTGGAGAAGCTGGTGAGGTAGGGTGTTCTTTGTGGGCTGAAGGGCGGGGGTCAAGAATAACCAGAAATGACTAGAAGAACTGCATTACTTTTAAGGTGACTCTCAGGAAATCTGGTCTAAATAAGTGGTTTTCAGCCTGTGGGTTGTGACCCCTTTAGGGGTGGGGTGGTAGAATCCAGTGACCCTTTCACAGGGGTTGCATATCAGACATTTACATCATAGTTCATAACAGGAGCAAAAGTAGGACTGTGAAGTAACAAGAAAAACAGTTTTATGGTTGGGGTCACCACAGCATGAGGGAGCGTATTAAAAGGGTGGTAAGTCACATGACTTCCCTCATGCACAGCATTAAACTGCTGTAGCTGTCCAGTTCCCCTTTTCGCTTGAAGATTATTTCACTGTTTTCCTAAAATGATACACGTCCACACATTCCACTACACGTTGTTATTTTAGTTTGCAGCCCTTTCCGGTTGGAAGGGAAGCCTTGCTTTCCACACCCACAAACCCTGCTAGGCGTTGTCGACAAACCTCACTGCACATCTCACGTGGGTCATTTCTACTCCCTGGCACTTATGAAATAAAGAGTGACACAGGATTAGTTTCTGAGGAGCGTCTACGAGGGAGTTCACTGTATTTTTCTTGGGCTGGATCAAAATATATACAAAATATTACGTACATTATACTAACCTTTCTCACATGTGCTGTGATATCTGTATTTCAGAACTGTCTTATTATGAATATACACAGAGTAGATACAGCAAGTTATACGTGTTCAATCACAGCCCTGGGCTTGAGTAAAAGATAGCTTTGAGTTCCCTCTCTAGGAAGATAAGAACATCTGATACTTTTGTTCCAAGCTGCTGAAAAAGCTTCATCAAGCACCTCAAAATTCCCATTGTTATTAATAATACTCTCATATCCTTATTAATGACTAGGTAACGGAGATAGAAACTTGAACTCCAAGAAAGAAGCCAACCTACTAACCCTCACTGCATTTTAAGGTGACAGCATCTGCCTTTGGTGCAGATAACACAGAAATGTAAAGATGCTTAGGAAATCTCCCTGTCTAATATCTTAGATCATTTTTGAAAATATACAGGTTTACTCTTGCTTGAAAAAAGAGTCAGAGTTAGAAATGACAATATATCCAGCTTTGGTATATAAATCAGAATACTTGAATTATAATCATGATTAGAGATTATTCACTAAGACCCAAATTAGTCCAACACCACAAGCTTTGCTAGATCTAAAAAAAGAAATTTACATACAAACATCCAAATTGGCCTGGTGTGTTTTTGCGGTTTGCTTTGGTCATAGATGGGAACAGGTTTCTTTCGTATAGAGCATACTGTATGAGCCTCGAAGCTCTGTGGGAGCCACGATGCTGCCAGAGGCACCAGGAAGGGGGCAAATGACCCTTTCTGTTACAGTGACATTCTGGGTGAGATGGGGGTCAAAGGTGGCAGTGGTGGGCTGCACAAAGGAACCCGAAGTTGAATAAGTTTCTGTAAGCAAGTAGTTACCCAGCTGTAGAGGGTCAGGGATGGCAATGGCAGGGTGGACAGACCCAGAAGTGGACAAAACAGAAGTATCTTGATTGCCAGGCAAGGTGTGGCACACTTTAGAACCTGACTGGGTAACTTCCAGATTGCCAGGCAAAGTCTGGTACCTGGTAGAACCTGACTGGGTAACTTCCAGACTGCCAGGCAAAGTCTGGTACCTATTAGAACCTGACTGGGTAACTTCCAGACTGCCTGGCAAAGTCTGGTACCTGGTAGAACCTGACTGGGTAACTTCCAGACTGCCTGGCAAAGTCTGGAACCTGGTAGGACCTGCCTGAGGGACTTCCATGGAGCGAGAGCTGGCATCAGCCCTAGAACCACTGTCTTTAGGGCCCGGCTTTGCTTGCTTGGCTTCATCATCAATGCCGAGACATATCTCTGCAAGCTTTTTAAATTTGGGGCCAAGGGACTCCAAGAAGTTGTCATCTAGGTCGTCGGCAATAATGCTGCAGGAGCTGAGTGCAGGCGAGCAGGGGGCAGCATCCTCGCCTTCGTCGTCATAGATCAGTAGGCAGTCATTCACCTCCCGCTCACTCTCTTCCTCGGCATAGGCGAATGATTTCTAAAGATGAGAAGGAGGAGAAATGGACCGTAAAAACACTGTCGGACCCTATTCATGAAAGCCAAGGGTGGGATATGAACTCCCACATTAGGTACTCTTCACGAGTGATGAAAGCGTTCTCCATTTTATTTGTTTGGTTATCTTTTTCCTCTGGATAGCTGAAATGTTTTAGTTGATTTATTTTTATTATTAGATGTTTTTAGTGTTCAATATAATGGGTTTATGACATTTTCATGTACATATATCCTTGATCTTTGACTATATTTAGACCTGCCTTACCCTTTCTTGCTCCTCCATCTTCCCTTTTCTTTTCCCCAAATAGTCTAGCCTCGGCTTTTATGTCCTATTTATAAATATATAATTAAATATGGATTTTTGCAAATGATAGAAAATTTGAGGTAGTTGTGTTTTCCATTACAGCTCCATGTTCTCCTCCTCTCTCTTATCTTCACCTTCCTTCCTTCTTCCAAGTAGTCGCCTCCTACTTTCATGTCATAGATAAACTTAAATCTAGATTCTACATATTAGAGAAAGCATGATACATACCTGTCTTTCTGAGTCTGGCTTCAGGAAATAGTCCTTAATGAACGCTCTTGTTTGGGGATTTGCCAATATGGCTGAGATCAAAAGGTCTAGCCTAGCCTCTATGTTTTTAGTTCTTGATTTTATCTAGATTTTAGTCTCCGTAGCAACTGTATACGATGCCTGGAGTTTGTCACTGGCTGTTTGGTCTTTGTGCTGGGGTAGTGGCAGCTTTACCATCATGTGCTCAGATCATTTTTACCCCACGGGAACTTTACTAAGTTTACTAAGTCCTTGTTGGCTTGTCTTGTGAGTTTCAGCCAGTGACTCAGTTTTGACGGCCACTGAAATTGCCTCATTTACTCTGACAAGAGGAAGCTTTCCTTTTCCCTATATTTCAAAAAACATAGAAAAATGAATCTCAAAACTAATGTATATAATCAAGTAACCAGATTTCCTATAATAACGAAGCCCGACAGTTTCCTACCCAGTTACCTGAGAAAAGTAGGACCCTAGGAAAGTCATGTTCACTGGTCCAGCAACGTAGTCCTTCAGCGTCCCTCCAGTGGAATGCCTTGTTCTCATCGTTCCCGAGTGACCCAAGTGGCCAAGTGCCACTGCAGCGTTTGATCCAGTAGCTGCTCCCACCTTGGTGGTCATTTCCATCCCCGAAGCACCTTCTACCACCGTCCCTCCAGCATATGTGTTTGTACAGACTTCTAAAGAAAGGAGAGAGAGAGAGATAGCGTCTCTACTATTTCCTGTTACGACTTTTTTAAAGCTCCTGTGTGTGCATATCTGTGTGCTCATATATGACATATGCGTGTGCACATGTGGAAGTAAGAAGTCAGATTTGGGTGCTGTTCCTTAGGGCACTCTCCATCTTCTTAGAGTCAAGGTCTCCCACTGGCTGGAACTTGTTAAACTCTCTGACATGTGAGTCCCAGGGCTCTGCCTCTCTCCATTTCCCGAGAGCTGTGATTATGACCTTGTGCCATCATGCTTTGCTTTGTCGTGAACTCAGGGCCTCATGCTTGCCCTGTAAGTGCTTGACTGACTGAGCTAGTTTTCCAGTCCCTAAAATCCTTTTATTCTTGATGCTCACAAACAGTTAACATGTAAAGCAGAACGGTGAGGGAAAGTACAATGATACGACTGGGGTAAGAACATTCTGTTGGGCCTCTGAGAGAGTCACAGAGGGGGCACGTGGGCAGGTGAAAAGCCTTGAAAACATGTCAACGAAAAAAATAGGTTTTCAGTGGCAATAGCCAGAAACAAAAACTATGAAGGCACATGGGTCAGTGAACAGCCAGGGAAAGCTTCTGAACGCCTGTGTTCTCAGTCAAACTGTCACAGGATTTCAGTGTGGACAATGAAGAGGGGGGCCTCTATGATGTCAAGACACATGGTGTCCAAGGAAAAATTAAAGAATTTATGACCGTTTTTTCCCTGTTTTTTTTTTTTTATGCTTTCCTAGATTATTTACATTGATTTTTACTTTTTACCTATGTGTATATGGGTGTGTCTATGTGTGAATGTGATCATAGGTATATGGATCTCCACAGGAGTCAGAACAGGATGTAAGACCCCCTGGAACTGGAGTTTACAAGTGTTAACTACCCAGCCGGTGCCAGGAATTGAACTCCAGTCCTTTGGAGGATGAGCAAGCACCCTTAACCACTGACCCAACTCTCCAGCTCTCAGGCATTATTTTTTTTACAGACAATGCTGAGTTTAGTTTTTGCTAGATACTGGCAGAAGCGAGTGAGTATTAGAAAAACTGCTAAAGGCTGTCATGTAACTGGAGATAACTTGTGCAGATTCATGCTAACTATAGAATTGAGAATTAAATTCCTGTGAGTGCCAGGTCTTATTGCTCACTAGTTTATAGTGTGCTTCCGGCAGTGAGACAACCTGATTAAAGTTTTTGCTTGGTAAACAAGAAAATATAACAAATTCTCCTAGATGCCAGCTTCACGCCTTCATGCCACCTAGTGACTGTGTGGAACTACTAACTGTACTCAAGTCAGGATATAGTTCATGCTGTTATACTAGGAAGAGGGACGCGCTCGCACACACACACACACGGTGGGGATGCACACACGTCAAGCACAGATGTGCTCACTTGAGACTTGACGGCAAACATGACCCGACCTGACGTGGCAATAGACAGAGTTAGTGGTGGGTACAGCGACTGCTTACATTTTCATTTACACTTTTCTAATGCTGTCAGATATTTCCTAACTAAAACCTCTTAATTAAGGGCTGGAGAGATGGCTCAGAAGTTAAGGGCACTGGCTGCTCTTCCAGAGGACTCAGGTTCAGTTCCCAGCACCCACACAGCAGTTCACAGCTGTCTGTAGCCCCAGTTCCAGTTCCAGGGGATCCTAGGCCCTCTTCTGGCCTCTATGGGCAGCAGGCAAGCACATGGTGCCCAGACATACATGAAGGCAAAACCGTATAAACAAAATAAAATAATAAATTCAGAATGTTTAAAGCGCTGGGTGTGGAGACACACCCCTATAATCCCAGCACTCAGGGAGGCAGAGGCAGGCTGATCTCTATGAGTTCGAGGCCAGCCTGGTCTACAAAGTGAGTCCACGACAACCAAGGCTACACAGAGAAACCCTGTCTCAAAAAGAAAGAAAGAAAGAAAGAAAGAAAGAAAGAAAGAAAGAAAGAAA
>NW_026596069.1:15166487-15172821 GCF_907164565.1 Psammomys obesus
AAAGAAAGAAAGAAAGAAAGAAAGAAAGAAAGAAAGAAAGAAAGAAAGAAAGAAAGAAAAGAATATCTAAAGTTAGTAGGTAGTTGCCTGAGAGCTATGCCAACTTCAATTTATTAAAGTTTGAATAAAGAAAAAAAAAAGGCTTTAGATTTTTACAACATTGACATCAGTGAGTGAATTAACTTAAGAAGGGCAGACTAATGCCACAAAACTGGCTAATTCACAAGGAAATATTAGGCCAGCTTCTAAATTCAGTGGCAATATTTCCTGTTATGTGCACACATGTGCAATATTGTTAACTTGTAATTTCAACTAGTTCTCCTGTGATCCACCCTCGCTTTCAAAGATAAATTTCGAAAATTAATTTCAGCTACTTGGGAGGCTGAGGTAGGTGGATTTCAAGTTCAAGGCCTCTCTGGGCAATTCAGTGGTCATCCTGTCTCAAAAACAGAAAGCATTAACAAAGAGCAGGATCTGTATGTCGGTGGGGAACATTGCTTAGCGTGCATGAAGTTCAAATTTCAGTAGAATAGGTAAACAAGCAAATTTGATGTTTACTCACCAGAACTTTCCATAAAATCTGCTCCATTGGTCGTGACAGGAGGAACACAAATATTTGTGATTTCCTGTAAGTTATGTTAAAAGATAAAAACATATGTTTCAGAGAAATGTATGTAAAGTGTGGCCGCTTGTAAGTGACAACATTCAAATTCTTCTAGGAGTGGCCATTTTTAGGATGTGACTCTGTAAAGCTGAAATCCTAAATATTCCCATTCATAACAGTCTTAACTCCACTTAAGATCAGTATGTCTCTCCATATCCTTCTATTCCTCTTTCACATTTCAATATGAATAACTTTCCTGCTACAAGACCACAGAAACTATTTTATAAACCCGGTCTTCACCTTGTCTTCAGGCTGGGCTCCTTCGATTCCCCACTGATGGATTGTTCCTTCTGAGCCATCGGGCACTGGGATAAAGCCACCCGTTGCTGCTCCTCCAATGGGACCTGCCCCACAGTCACAGGTCAGCAGCAGAAGCGGGGCCACTGGGCAGGGAGACAAACAGAAGGTTTGAATCCATTGGGACCTATTTGACATGGCACTTGTCAGAAATGATATAAAAGCAATACAATAATTTAAACATTAAAAGGAATATATTTAATGAAAGCAAAATCAGTGTCTACAGAATATAATTTAGTAAGTAAAACACAGTAATTTTCCAATGATCAGGAGCTTGAAGGAGGAGGCTGGGCCATTCTTGGAGGATTTGTTCAGTTTCTCAATCCCTTTCAATAATACACTTTAAAGTTATTATAATTGTATTTTGTACATATTGAGTGTATATATTGTGTCTGGTAAATATGCACACAACTAGAATACCCCCATAGCCAATATTTTAGGTGATTATGGTAATACTTTAGCAATCTAGTCTTTAGTAACTTCTTAGTAAATAGCAATTAACCAGCAAAGTCCAACAGCAACTAAAGATGGTTTCATCAATGGCTATCAGTACACCGTGTGTGTGTGTGTGTGTGTGTGTGTGTGTGTGTGTGTGTGTGTAATGCACGTGAGGATTGGAACTGTGAGGTGGTAGGTCTTGGAACTCAGATGCCTACAGTCTGTGCTCTTAGCCTCAGAGGCCCTATCAATGCACTTTTGATTGTTAATCGAGAGCCCCTCGCTTAGAAGGTCTTCCAGCTGTGGCATTTCTGCTAACAGGTTAAGGAATACTCATTTGAAAACATTCATCTCACATGTGTGGGTATTTTGCCTACATCTGTCTCTGTGTACCATGTGCACGGCTGGTGCAGGCACAAGCCAGAAGAAAGTGTCAAATTCCCCAGAACTAGAGTCACAGGCAGTTGTTAGCTACCATGTGGGTGCTGTGAGTCAAATTCGGGTCCTCTGGAAGAACAGCCAGGGCGCTTAGCTGTCGATCCATCCATCTCTGCAGATTCACAGTTATGAACCCTAATGCTTGACCTGTTCACTTAGAAGTGGCTCACTAAAGGAGTTAGGGAACGCAGTCTCTAAGTCAGGCTTCTAGGGACTGAATTTTGGATGCACTGTCCTCCGGCTCTGTGACACTTCAGTATGTTATGTGATCTTTCTTTATTCAGCTACTTATCCATTGAAGGAGGGTATCTTTATAGTGCTTGTGTAATAGAGGAAAAGACAGTGAGGAGTGCTATGAAGACCTGCTAGTGTTGCTAAAATGAACTCTATAGTAATGCAAATTGAATCAGTCCTACGTTACTTTAAAATCAGGTCGAGTTACAAAGTAGATGGGACATAATTCATACAGTATCTTGAAATTTAATATGGCCCCGATATGAATTGTGTTTCCTTGCATTTATCTTTATATATTTTATTTTTAACAATGTGCATCTGTGTGTCTCTGTGTAGGTATGTATATGTGAGTGCACATGTCTTTGAAGGCAAGAAGAGGACATTGGTCCCTTGGAGTTGGATTTATAGGTAGTTGTGAGCCAGGCATAGTATGTGCTGGGAACCAGACTCAGGTTTTCTGCAAGATCTGCTTGCTCATAACCCCTGAACCATCTCTCCACCGCCTAAATGATGTTTCTAAAGACAGTTGAAGTAGAATAAATATACCATCTTGAAATTTTTTTATCGCTAGTATTTTGTGATTCAGTAACAAACTAAAGAATTATTGTGAATTTATTAAGAGCTCTTGTTTATCCAACTCCTTTCAAAGTTCCTTTAAATAGAGGACTCTTACATTCACAGCACCATTTGATTAATGAGATTTTGAATAAAGTGAAAATTTCCAGAAATCTGTCTCCTGAATTAAATTAAATGTACGTTTATTAAAAGGCAATGCAGGCATGCAATTTTTTGAGTGCCTTCACTCTTATGTATGAACATTAGAAGGTTTTTAAAGGAATTTTCTATGTGTAAATGTGTACTGCATGAGTGCCTGGGAGTTATGGATGGTTGTGAGCCACCATGTGGGTGCTGGAAATTGGACCTGGTCCTCTGCTAGAGCAACAAGGGCTCCTAGCTGCTGAGTCATCTCTGCAGCCCAGGTTTGAACATTCTAAATGGACACACACTCTGTCTTGAGGACTTGCTGGTTAAACAATAAATCCCCAGAGCCTGAGTTCTATGAATGTGGATCCTCTCTAAAGTTATTTGATCAGCATTTTTTTTTTTTTTAATTTTAGGACCTCATGAGACTTGTATATGGATCTGAGATGTTTAAGCACATCTTAGAAAGCCCATGCTTGTGAATAAAGGCGTGGTTTTAAGTGTGAACATTATTGACTGAATGTAGAGCACCTTTGTGATTTCTTTTGCTCTCTATTGTCCCCCCTCCTTCATATGTGTGCAATGTGCTCGTGAGTACACACCTGTATGAGTGTATCTATTGAGGCCGGGGCAACCTTGGATATCATCCATTAGGTGCCTTCCACTCCTTGGCAGGGTCTCTCAATGGCCCAGAGCTTTGCTAAGTAAGCCAGGTTAGCTGGCCAGGGAGCTCATGGAATTAGCGTGGCTCTGCCTCCCATCTTGCTACGGCTCGTATTACAAGCTTTCTCCATTATGCCTGGCTCATTTAGGTGGGAGCTGGGGATTGAACTCAGGTCATCATGCTTTGTTGGCTGAGCCACCTCCACAGCCCTGTTTTTTTTTTTTTTTTTAAGTTTACATCTATGATTTGTTTTCCCAATCAGGCAACTAGAGAACAACACTTCTCACATTGCACAGATGAGCGGAATGGCTCTTGTAAAGGGTGTTCCTGTCATGGGCTCTGGAGGACATATATTAGCTTACTCACACAGCAACATCAGGAGCCCTAGGAGGATCAAGCCAATGGCAGCAGGCCCCAGGCTCCAGGACGACTCTCCATATACGATAGGCCCCCTGCTCGGGGTAGGCGCTCTGCACATGCTTCGGTCATCACACTGACACACTGTCAGGGTCAAGCCCTCCGGTGTGTCACACAGCCCTCCCTCGCTGTCCTTCACGATGACTGGGACACTGTATACCCCTGGAGACACCTGCTGCTGGGCTTGCAGAAGTGCTGAGGTAGCTATAAAAAAAAGTAACACAAAGCAACAGTGAGACTTGGCACCTTTCGCTCTTAAACAGTTTGTGACAACAGTGCCAGAACTGTCTTGGGATCCTGGTCACAAACGGCAAATCTAGTGTGGTTGGAGCAGTGCTGAGTGTGAGAAGAGGTTCGGTTGGGTCAGTCTGTCCATCAGGAGTGTCCAGTCCATGGCCTGTGGACCACATGTGGCCCGAAAGAGGAGGTACAGATGCAGCCCAATACAAAAATTGTAAAAGTTAATTAAAACATTAAGAGATTAAAAAAAAAAATCCTGATTGCTTAGTTCTTGAAGTCTTTAGAAGACAATGTCGTAGCGTTGCATCAGGAAACACACCATCACAAAAATAAACGAAGCCCGCAGGATCTTGTGGTTACAACATTGTGGGTTAACTCTATGTGGCTCAAGACAGTTTTTTATCCAGGGGGACCCAGAGAAGCCAAAACGTTGGGCCTCTCTGGTACCCCCTTCTTTCCATTCTTTCCTACAGTCTGACAGGCCCATTGTTCTCCACAAGGACTCAGCCCTACACTGCTTTCCCACTAGAGAGGATGTCAGGTCCCTGTCCTGGCCTATGTCTGCAGCGATACTTACAAGCACGTGGCCTCATGTATGACGTCAAACTTTGATCTTATATCTGACTAATTGAAACCACTTTTGACTTTGGGAATATTCTCTCAAGTGCTCCTATTGCTTCTCATTCCCAGAGCTGAGGGCCTGGGTGATAGGATTCCTCATGGTGGGGCCCATTCCTATCAGATAACTAGACATCATTTGATTCTCGCTTTCCATTTCTATATTACCTCTTCCTAAGTGTGAAGCCTGGCAGTGCTGCGCTGTTTGAACTGCTCTGGAACTCACAGTGCCCTTGGCTATCGTGTCATGGCTATCAAGTTTGCATTGCCCAATCTCACTCACTTCAATCACCCCCATTCCCCCCCTCCCCAGGGATTGACCCTGGGACCTTGTGATTGCTAGGCATGGACAGTGGCACTGAGCTGTATTCTCTCTGTTTGCTCATTGACCATGTATCTATCTGGTAAACTCATTTGGAGTCCAATGGTACGCGTAAAGTTTGGAGCTATTCCTTTAAATAGGATCAGAAGCGCCAAGGGTGGAAGGTCATGCGGAGAAAAATCTTTGGTGTCTCTGGCGATGGCTAACATACGACTGCAGGATACCAGGTAGCACATCCATGAAAGGAAGCAAGAGGGTTAGAAGTGGCTTGATGGTCACTGTATAGCCCAGAAAGGGAGAAGATTTTTATTAAGCCTATGAGACTTTTGAAAAACACAGAAAATATATAATAAACATGATACACTTTAGGAGGAAACAAACTCCCTCTTTTCATTGGCTAGTGGGTTTGTAGATGTCAGTTTACCATGCCGTCAAGGTTACTTCTTACACGGCAAGCCCCAGCCCAGGCTGGGCTGTGCAGAGAGAGTCTGTATCAACGATGATGCTAACTAACCCACAAAATCGCAAGTGGTCCTAGAATTTATATAATTCCTCTTCTCTTCAGAAGAGAACAGAACAGTTTCAAATGAATGCCGTTCAGCTTTTCATAGTAAGGTTCATATTCCCCTGGAAACGCAAAGTACCAGCAGTTCCTGTCTGTGGAGATGAGTTTCCTCTGACTCACCGTTCACTGTTCTGATGGTCCACATGACTGGCAGCTTTAGTGGCTGATCCTCCAGCGACATTGTGTAGGGACCAGTGTATCTCCCCCTGTCCAGGGTTTTCACGGAAAGGAGCACCGATGGTGAGGAGCTACAGAGCTCCTCTTTCTCGAGGACAACTGATGGACAGTTTTCCTTAAAGCTGGGCACTTCAACATACACTGTGCCTGTAGAGGTCTTACCGGTGTTTTCTGTAAGAGTTATAGTTGAGCGTTAGAAATATACAGAGAGGAAAGCACAAAAAACGACCTTTAGTTTCTCTGTCTCTCTCTCTCTACTCTTGCTCTCTCTGGCTCCCTCCCCTCCCCTTCTTCCTTATCACTCCATTCTCCTTCCATTTTCTTTCTGTATCTTTTTACCTTGCTTTCTTTTTTTGTTTCCCTCCCTCCTTTCCTCCATCTCTCTCTCTCTCCCTCCCTCCTCCCCTCCCTTTCTGGCTGTGGACCCCCACCTCAGCCTCTGGAAAGGTAGGTGGTGTGTCACTGCATCCAGCTTAAAACAAAAGGAATATTTTATGTTCCTTTATCTTTCTTTCTTTCTTTCTTTCTTTCTTTCTTTCTTTCTTTCTTTCTTTCTTT
>NW_026596069.1:15172831-15196533 GCF_907164565.1 Psammomys obesus
TTTCTTTCTTTCTTTCTTTCTTTCTTTCTTTCTTTCTTTCTTTCTTTTTTCTTTCTTTCTTTTTGCTTTCAAGTTTAGGGTAACGTCTCACGACAAAGCATTTGGAATCAGTAATGATATTTATTACTTAAGGCTTCAAAATTTGCTGCACATGGCTTCTTAATCCCAGCGCTCAGGAGGCAGAGGCAGGTGGATCTCTATGAGTTTGTGACCAGCCTCGACTACATAGTGAGCTGCAGGGCCAGGTCTATAGAGTGAAGCCCTACTTCAAAAAACAAACAGCTGATTGAAGAAAAATCCTAAAATGCTGACACTAAAGCAACAAAATAAAGCCCTCCTTGTGGTGGGATGATAAATGAGTTCTGTTGCTTTCAGTGTTAGGGGCAGTTTACCAAAATGTTAATATTTTTGATGTTTATTACACTGAGCCTAAATTAATTTTATAGAAGGGAAAACACATACATTCTATTTAATATTATTTTAAAACATTTCAGGGGAGAAAATTGTATTGTTTAATGATGTAAGTCCATAGGTTTTACATAGGGAACTTACAACGTGAGCTTACATTTTGAGTGAGATTTGTTGATGGACTGTCTATAGGAATTTTTTCTGGTCTTTTAAAACTCACATTTTTTTTTTTGTGAGTAAAAAAATTTCTCCTGGGGTTAGAGATATGGCTCAGTGGATGAGCACACTTGATGTTCAGGCATGAGGACCCAAGTTTGAATTCTTAGCACTATGTAGAAAGCTGGAGCTGCTGTGCGCACACCTCTGTGTGCACAACTCGGCCTCTGGGGCCTGCTGGCTGCCAGCATTGCACCAGTTTAAGTAAGATAGTCTATTCCACGTGACTAACGCACACACTGACTACACTGGACTCTAAGCATCTTTTTCTGGCCTCCACAGATGGGCACATGCAGCCCCCCCTTTTCCTCACCCATAGTAAACCAAAGGGACCATATGGTTTACCAACTAAGCAGGGAAGTGAAAATTCTTAGTTTCTCTTAGCTTTAAGTGTGGTGTCTCAGACTAAAGGACCAGAGTCCCTAGATAATAACTTTAGTGATAAAGTAAATATATCAAACAGTTATGACAATCTACTGTGAAAGAAGTGCTATTTGAAATAATATTTCATCAAAAAAAACATGGAAATATTGTTCTTACCATCTATGGCCAGAACCTCAGCTGAGATTGTCTTGTTAATTATGAAAGTAGAATCTCGTTCAATGTTTTTGGCAAATTTGATCTGAGCAGTTTTTGAATCAATAACAAGCAAACCACCGTCATTGCGACCCAGGACATATCTGTTTTACAACAGAAAAAATAAAATAAAATGTTATTTACTTAGTAAATATTATTTTTTATGTAGTCAACATATTTATGCATGATCTAAAATGTTTTGTATGTACTTATAAAAAAATATCAAGGTGCTGGAGAGATGGCTCAGTCTCAGGAGATCTTGCTGTCATAAGAGAGCTGGGTTCCTACCGCCCACATAACAGCTCATTTCCAAGGTATCTGATGCCCTCTTCTGGCACCTTGAGTAACTTCATACACAGTGCACAGACACTCATGCGGGCAAAATAGTCAAATACATAAAGTTAACGTAAATAAACCTTATATAAAAGTAAAAACAGAAAATTGACATGACATGGATGAGTCACACTTAACAATCTTTATTTATGCATTAGTCTGGTTAGTCAGATTTTGGCCGTGAAAGATACAATAGAACAAAGTAAAATAAGCTGTGTGCTCTTGTTCTTTATGCTTCGGCCGTTATTGACTTTGTCTGTTCTTTGAGTTGAGCCATAGTGTCTTATCTCACCGGAATTCGCTCCTGTTATGAACACCTAATCTTTTGAAGACTCAAATATGAATATGAAGTTCCTTCCTGATTTCTGGATAGGCTAAGGCATTCTTTTTTTTTTTTTTTTTTTTTTTTTTTAGTTTCTACTCATTTACATGCATACTATTTTTGCTTATGGCAAAATATAATCTAGTAAATTATCTGTGTATCTGTTCTTGGGTTATCTAGTTCCTTAATATCACCTCCTTTGTACCTCTGTTTTGGGCATCTCATTGACTGAGCACTGTGTTGTAATCACATATTGATGAAAACCAAACCAGGACTCTTACCTGACAGATGAGGCAGCTTTACCAGTGTCCTCATCAATAGCTTCATATGTTCCCAGGATGTAGCCAGCCAATTTGCTAGTGCTAACTCCCCTTTGCACAGTAAATGTCTTGGAAGATGGACGGAATGAAATTCCTTCTTGGACGTTGATGACTTGAATTATGACTGGGGTTGGCTGCACGCGGTACTGAGAGATCACTGACTGGTGGAACTCAGCTTTGTTTTTGACGGCAATACTAAATTGCATGCTCTGTGCTTGTTCATAATCCAGAGCCTTGAGCGGAAAACAAATTAGACAGAAGGAAGTGTCACAAAAGACAAAACAAAACACACACAGTGTGGAAGACCAAGAGATAGAACCATCTCTGCAAGAAGTGGTGGACAGGCCCTTCTATTTATGTAGAGCAAAAGCAGTTTCAGATGTCACTGTAATGTCAAATAGAGAATGTCTTAGGATTCTTGACTCAAAAGACTGTTTGGGTAGCATGTTTAGAAAACACAGTGTTTCCTTTCTAGGCCATCAGAACTCCATTTAACATCATAATTTTTAGGCTGGGAGACAGACAGAACTTGAAGAATCCCTAGTTTGTGATGGTAACATATCTCAGTCAGGCCTTGATTATGTTCTGTGTTAGCTATGCATTGTAAAGGGCGGAGTTTGAGTTTTCTGATCCTCAGAGTTTCACTTTTAAGTGTTATGTGCATTTTATTAAGACTTTACCCACCATGGTATCTAAGCAGATGCTGAGACTCAAAGCCAAATTTTGGGCAGAGTGCAGGGAATCCTATGAAAGAAAGGGGAGGGGGATAGAAAGACCTGGAAGGGACAGGAGCTCCACAAGGAGAGCAACAGAACCAAAAAATCTGGGCACAGGGTCTTTTCTGAGATTGATACTCCAACCAAGGACCATGCATGGCGATAACCTAGAACCCCAGCACAGATGTAGCCCATGGCAGTTCAATGTCCAAGACGGTTCCCTAGTAATGGGAACAGGGACTGTCTCTGACATGAACTCAGTGGCTGGCTTTTTGATCACCTCCCCCTGAGTGTGTGTTGGGGGG
The DNA here is from genome assembly GCF_907164565.1 of Psammomys obesus. Classification (NCBI taxonomy): domain Eukaryota; kingdom Metazoa; phylum Chordata; class Mammalia; order Rodentia; family Muridae; genus Psammomys; species Psammomys obesus. Next base: position 15,176,028 of record NW_026596069.1, read on the forward strand.
GCAGCCTTACCAGGTCACAGAGGAAGACAATTAGGCCAGTCCTAATGAGAACTGATAAACTAGGGTCAGGTGGAAGGGGAAGAGGAACTCTAATATCAGTGGACTGGGGAAGGGGCATGGGAAGAGAAGAGGGAGGGAGGGCAGGATTGGAAGGGGATGAGGGAGGGGGCTACAGCTGAGATACAAAGTAAATAAATTGCAATAAATAAAATAAATAAAAATAAAAAATAAAAAGGCAAAAAAGAGAAGTTTATTCTTGGGGTTGGAGAGATGGCTCAGCAGTTAAGAGCACTGCCTGCTCTTCCAGATGTCCTGAGTTCAATTTCCAGCAACAAAATGGTGGTTCATAACTGTTTATACTGGGATTGGATGCCCTCTTCTGGCATGCAGGTGACCTACAGCTAGAGTACTCAGCTACATAAAATAAAAAAAATAAGAGAGGAGGAGGAGGAGGAGGAGGAGGAGGAGGAGGAGGAGGAGGAGGAGGAGGAGGAGGAAGTTGTTTAGTCTTTTTAGTGTTGGTATTTGAAGCCAGTAGGCAAGTGCTCCTTCAGTATGTTACTTTCCAGGCCTTAGCTTTTCACATCTAAAACCAAATCTTACCACACCAGGTTGTCGTGAGACTGAACAAATTAAGTCCTGTGATACATTTGTATAAAGAACAACTATGGCTGTTCACAAAATATTCATTGAATTCATGTATAGTAATGCCTTTTAGGACTTAAGATAGACTTCCAGACTCTAAAGGCCAACTACCTCATCTTGGTTGGCAAAAGACTAAGTCCTTTTTATAGCAGTGAACAGTTAACCCAGCTCTTCATAGAACTAGTTTTAAGTGTTTTTCCTTATCATTACTTGATTTTCTAATTAAGGAGTCCAAAGTTAGCATTTTTCATTCATTAAGCTCCTCTTCCTCCTCCTTCTCTTTCTCCTTTTCAGGAGGAAATGCTAATTTCTGCTTAATTTATTCACCAGTAGAATATTTTTTAAGGTAAAGGATCTGAATTTGAGCAGCTGCAATGACTGCTTCTGAGCACTTTTGAATGCCCCATGTTGCAGAAAGTGATGTGAGCGGGCTGGCGATGCCATAGGGCCCTGGGCACCATTGTGAGGAGGAAGGTCTGCTATTTCATTTCCAAAGACATTAGTTGGTTATCCACCTAGATGGTATGTTAGAATCACTTTGGTTAATTTAATACACATTAGGATGAGGGCTTCCCCATAGATTCATCACACAAATTTATTTTGTATTCTAGCTAGAAAAAGCTGCAGGTGACTTAAAGTGCTGTGAGTATTGAGGGCTGCCACTCAGCTAATGAGAGCCAGGGGAGGAGTAAAGAAAAGAGTAAGCTGTCTAACTTGTTTCTTAAAAAAGATGTGGTGCTAGACTGACGGCAACAGCGGCCAGAGGGGACAGGCAGGGGGCACCTGCTAGACAGTACTACAATGGTGAAAGAGGGAGGGAGCAAGGTCAGGTAGGAGACAGGTAGTAAAAGGCAGAGGTAGGCCATCATTCAAAGGCAGCTTCTAGGCAGAACTTGATGGCTGGCTGAATGCTGAGAGGATACGCCACCGTTCAAAGATGACAGGCAGGTGTTGAGTTTGGGAAACTGAATGACCCCAGGACATAAAATAGGGAGTCACAGTGTTGTTGGAACTTTATAACAGAGTCCTTGTGGGTTCAGAACCTGTAACACACTCTATGAAACTCTTCCAGATGTCTTTTTGTGAAGAGAATACTATTACTCCATATTCCACATATTCCACCAGACCTAAGGTGTTTTTTTCTGAGGCAGGGCTTCTCTGTGTAGCCCTGGCTGTCCTGGAACTCTCACTCTGTAGACCAGGCTGGCCTTGAACTCACAGAGATCCACCTGCTTCTGTCTCCTGATTAAAGGCGTGTGCCAACGCACTCGACTTCAGACTTAAGGTGTTAAAGAAGCCCCAGAATGTTCCAAAACCTGATTCAAAAAAATATCAGCAGAGAGTGGGTATCTGTTCAGGTCTATGCTATTTTCAGACACAGCTGTCCTGACAGAATTCCAGATGGAGAGTCTGTCATGTTGAACCAAAAGCTTTACTCACTTTTACCTAGCAGAATTTGTTAGCTGTGCCCATTTTTCTAAAGAAATTGCGATTTCTTTCTGTGATGACAATAGCTAATGTATTTAAAACACGTCAACAAGTTCCCGAGCCCCAGTCATCTCTTCTCAACTCCAACCCAATAGCAGAGAGTAAATTTGATGAATGGGTAAAATGTCTTCGCTTTCCTGTCCTGAGAGCATGCAAACTCACTCGTGTGTACGTGTGTGCGTGTGTGCGTGTGTGCATGGATCTGTGCATGTGGGCATGTGCATGTGTCTGAGTGTATCTGTGTGTGGTGTGTTTGCGTGTGCATATGTGTGGTGTGCATGTGTATGGGCGTGTGTGTGTGTGCACGCGTGTTCTATGGAAAGTATAGTAACTTGGAAGGAAAAAATATTATCAAGAGAAGTTGTCTTTATACAATAAAACTATGATGATAGTAAAATAAATGCTATCTATCTTGCTGAGTTTTATATTTTTTAGAATAATGGAGTGGTAACATTATTCATGTGATTTATGGGGCTAATTGTTTGAGTTACTACAGAATATTTTTACCCATTAGGAAATCTCAAACCTTACCTTCACCACCTTCAGGATTCCTTCGTTGGTTCTGGGATCTGTTTCAATTTCAAACCAATTCCCATCGTTTCCAGAAGTAAAATAATACACAGCCAACCAATTATCTGTGTATTCTTCATCCCAGTCTACCACTTGAAATCGGAGTAACTCAGCATTTAAAGTATTTTCCTCAATACGCGCTGAATACTGAAATGGAGAGACACAGGAGTTAAGATTCAGTGCTAGGAGCTGTGAGGACAACCTAGCTGCAGGATCGTCTGTCACTCTGCCCATTGCCTGGCTAGGCAAGTGAGGACGTCTTCCCCCTCTCCCTCTTTCCCTTCCACCCTCTGTCAATCATCCTCCAAAGAGGATGATGGTGTTCAGTCAAGGGTGGATGAGTTTCCTGCTAGGACCCCTAGCCAAGTGCTCAAGGTTTGGCTCTAGGGTTTGCCTAAAAGAATTATATTTATTTTTAATAGCATTAAATGTATTCTCAAATGTGTTATGTGTTAATTCACACTGATTCCTTAATTCTCACATTTAAGCTTATTTTTATAAAGTAAAAAAAAAAAGCACAGAAAATTAAAAACCCAACAGATAGGCAATCAATTGGGATACTAGACTATTAAGCATATATAAAAATGGTTCTTCAAGGACAATTGGTCCACCTGAGATTCTCTTAGCACCGGGAAGTTGTCGTTGACATCTTTCACTTTAATGCTACATTCGCATTGAGTTGATAGTCCTGTGCCATCATTGTCTGCACCACTCACGACCAGGTGGTAGCTACTAATTTGCTAAATTGGAAGAAAAAGAAAACACAGGTTAATTGTCAATGATTGTGAATGGCCAGTAGCTGCTTTCCATGGATAAGATAGTGAAAACATTTAAGTTCATGAATCATGGTTCACGCACACTGTTAGTTGTCCTTGGAGAGACTGGTAGGGCTCAAGATGACTGGGAGGAAGTGGTATGAGGCTACAAGAGGTGTCCTCTTTAGTAAACCTCTGAAGGTAGTGTTGTGGACTCAAAGAGAGGAAGGAAGGAAGGAAGGAAGGAAGGAAGGAAGGAAGGAAGGAAGGAAGGAAGACTATAGCAATGAGAAGAGATGTGATTGTCTGGAGAAGCTCACTTGTGGAGTTTCCCTACCAGTCAAGTGGAAAAATGATTTGTGCAGAAGTCAAATGCTTCGGAGTAGCCTGCTCTAGCTGTGGTGGTGGGACAAGAGAGGAGGGGATTCTTTGGGATTTTGTAAGCAGAGGTAAACTTTAGAGCCATCTAGAGAAAAGGTATGCCACCAAAGTTTTGTGCCACATAGAAATCTCTTCATCGAAGAATTTTTCTCCCATCCTTAGGAATTAATCACAGTGTAGAGTTTGCTTCTATCCACCAGTGTGTCTTCCTTAATACTTTCCTTTGAGCTGTTGTGTAAAAGGCTGTGGCCACAGGCACACATGTCACTACAACAGAATCACATCCATGGAGACATATTCCCCAAGATTGATTGGCTCAGACAAAGGCTGGTAACCTTTTCCCTACTTCTTTTTGTATTATCAAACAAAATGGAGGCACCTCTCCTGGGTTGCTTGCCATCAAACCCATTAGTTTTTTGATGCAGTCAAGCAACTCGCTTTACCTCTCGATCAAGAGAACTGGTCAAAGTGCGGACTTCTCCTGTGTTTCTGCTGATGAGGAACATGGGCATGCCCACAGGCTCCTGGGAGACAATTTTGAAGGCAATTTTAGAGTTCATGTGGTTTGGCTCATCTGCATCCGTGGCATTTAGGATCATTACCAGGGAATCTAGAAATATAGGACAATCGTCAAAGACACATAAAGTCCAACATTACATTCGCACTAAATAGTCAAAATAGTTTAGCACTGCTAAATAGGGATCAGTGCTAAACTATTTTGACTTAAAAAAACTGTCACTGTTGCTGTCTCTTTCTAGAATTTGTTGGCTTTCAGTAAAATGTTCCAATGTTCCTTCAGGCTTTATTGGGGCTATCTTCTGTTTGCAGTTCTTCCCCACACAGATGTACCTGTATGTTTTTTTTTTTCCCAAATGACCAAAATAATGTGAATATATCTCTTCTCCTTTTGATTGAAAACCACTGAACTTGTGCATCCAGGCTGCCTAACAGTCTTCTTCAGCTTTGTGGCTCATCCAGCGGCTCTGTACCCAGGCAGTAACTTCTTGACAGGACTATAATCCACACATACAATTCTGATGGGCAGTTGTTAAGAGTTAACTACACATTTTGAAAAGGAAATCTCAGACTGTTGTAACAATTTTTTGCCGTTAAACTACTGCGCAAACTAACAGAACAGTCAGTAAAACTGACACGATGATGCATGCGGTTGAAAGATACATGGATTGGAGGTAGTCTGCGTTGTAAAAGACTTACTTGAAGCACTGTTTTCTTCAATTTCACCCTTGAATATGGTTTGTGAAAATACTGGAGCATTATCATTAACATCTAAAATTTTTACTGTTAATATGAGTGGTCTTTCTACATCTTGTCCCAGGGCATTCAGGGCTCGGCATGTGATCTAGAAACACAGGGAAAATATCCGTTATCACCATGTGGAGTTAGCTAGCATACTATTATTACTCATAGGAATTAGACCAATGTTGGCACGTACAGACCTTAATGAGCAAAGAAGGAAAACATTTCCCTCAAAGTGTGGGCAAAGGCAAAGGTTCCCACTCTTGCCATTGGTCCAATTGTCCTTTCCTTCAAGCTGCTGTATTTTGGCAGGATGAAGTTCTAGAAAGCTGTGTACTAAATCCCAGCCCTCCCTGGGTACTTTTGGGCTATATATTTCAGGAACATGAATCATAGCAGAAAGTTGTTGGTAGAGAAATTAATACTCTTTGTTGGTAGACTAATCCATATATTCCCTTCTCTTGTAAACCTACCAGTAGAAGAGCTACCTTCTACCTTCACAAAGTACACAAAGAAGGATTGAAGACTTACCAGGAAGCTTGGGGTTTCCTCCCGATCAACTATGGCTGTTATGTTGATATCACCACTGTTTGGGTCAACAACAAAGATCCCAAAAGGAGGCTGATCAATTCCCACCCCAGAAATTCGGTAGGTAATTTTCTGGCTTGCTTGGTAATCTGAAGTGATCTGCAAGGAAAAACAAACAAACTAACTAACTAACAACAACAATAACAAAAAAAACCTGACTTAAATGTCAAGCTGACCGTTGATGAGTCTTCCTCTGCCTCCTCCACCTTCACCATCTAAAGCCATCTGCTCACTTGGTCCACCCTTTCCATCACTGCGCCATCACTACTCTCTTCATTGGAGCGTAGGACTAAGAAATAAAGTACAGCTGTTCTGCTCACCAGCATGGAGCAAGAGTGACTGGTTGTTTTGGCTTTAGAGTGCCTGTTTAGGGTGTGATGCCATGGTGGGAAGGTTAGAAAGTTGTAAGAGGACAGGGGGCTAAGTCTTAAGAAGACTTCTTCTGGATGCAAAATTCTTACTTAACATTTTAGAAAGGATGCTTCTCTAAGTTGGAAGAAGTGACAATGAAGGGGGAAAGAGAACGAATAAGGTAACAGATGTTAAAAGTATGTGCAGATGTGAACTGGGTTTTAGTTTTATAATTTTAAAGCTATTTGACAGAAAGGATAGTACAATACTCATGAGACAGCTCTTCATTCAGCCTCAGTAGTTACCCAGCCGTGGCCTATCTGCTCATCTAACCATCACTTTTCTTTTTTTTATCCTTGTTTAGTAGAGTTTGCATATACATTAAAACGAGCCAATATATTTCCTAATCTCACCTTATAACTCTAGAGTCTATCATTCCTATATTTTTAAATTTCTTATTTTTTTTTTTTTTTTACATTTTTACATTTCTTTTTTACTATTATTGTAGTTTTTGTTGGAAGCAGTAGGTCTTTGTTCTGTGGACTTCCAAGGCTACATATTGCTAAGTGGAATTGCTATATTGTCTTTAATATGGATGTAATACATTTATTCTAATGCTCACGCTGCTCTGTCAATACAACTTACCTTGGCAATTGGGTTTCTTTTTGAGTTGTCTTCTCTTTCCCTGCAGGGTTTTGCAAATTTCACCCATTCACGCTTGTACCTCCTTTTGACCTGCTGCACTGCTGTTCTATCTTCTCCGTGCTGTCTTCCAGGCTGTATTGAAAGAAATCCCACTTTATCACATACATGGCTGGCAGTCTTTGCTCTGAATTTTGGCCATAGAGAGGTACCTACCCTGAGGAACTTCCCGTTTCCACTTTGTGACCGTTTGCTCATCTCTCATACTTTGTCAAGAAGCAGCAATAACAGGTCATTACAAAGTTATGTGATTTTTAACATTAGCATTTGATCATATTTGATTTCCTCCCTTGACTTGTTAGCCAGACATAGTAGTGCATGTCTGCAATCAAGAACTAGTGGGTCTGATGCAATAAGATTGCCAGGACTTCAAAGCTAGCCTGGTCTATATAGTGAGTACCAGCCTAGGCAAAGGCTACACAGAAGACCCAGTCTCCAAAGCACAGAACCAACCAACCAACCATAATCCAATGGAAGATAAAATGAAACTAACAAGACTATATACGCCTATTTATAGATAACTATAAAGTATTTTGGGTTATTTGCTAGAACTTTAGGCTTTTGTGTTTGCACAATTGGATTATCAAATGACTTGATTAAATGCTTTTCTCAACATGGTTTTAAGGTAAACTCTGATTGTAATGATTGGAAACTGCATACCTCTATTCGCAGCTCGCCGTGCACCAGCAGCACCACCTGTAGACATCAGACAGAACCAAATATTCCATGTGAGTTCTTCAAACAGGAGACTAGACTCTATAAAACCAATAATCTTTATCATTGTATTCTGTTCCTAAGATTAGAGGTTTTTTTTTTTTTTTCAGTTTTAGGAGAGTTGGTTTGCAGAAGCATCCCAAAGTGTAAACATCCTACCAGGAAAATGAACACCCCTCTCTGAGTGAAGAAGCTCCTCTAGGTTTTCAGGCTGACCTCAGGCTTTTAAAAGATTATTTGTCTTGCTCTATGTGTGTGTATTCTTTGCCTGCATGCCTGCATGTTCACCGTGTGTGCCCCTCTCAGATCCCCTGCAGCTAGGGTTAGGGACGGTTATGGGCTGCCATGTCAGTGCTAGGAATCAAACCTGGGTCCTCTGCAAAAGCTAACGACTCCTATGATGTCTCTCCAGCACCATGACTTCAGATTTTCATTCTGGGAAAGAGGAACCTACCAGCAGTTGGAGGCTGAGGGTGGAGGATTGTTGCTAGTTTAAGACAAACCTGAGCTCTCTAGTGAATTTAAGTCAGCTTGAACTACAGAGTGAAACTCTGTTTCAAACCCAGAGACAACAAGGCAAAACAAAAACAAGGAAGAAGATTCTAACCAAGACAACAACTATCATCATTGTTACCACCGTCCTCCTCCTCCTCCTCCTCACCATCTCCTTGATTGTAAAATTATGCTTTCAGCCAGTTGCTAAAATCCACTAGATGTTTCTTACATGGTTAGCATATACACAGCTCCCAGAAGTCATTGCTTTAGGAACTGTTGTGACAAACTTCTGAAAGTGGTCATGGAATTATGATGCTGGGCATGGTGGTGCACACCTATGACCCCAGCATGTGGGAAGCTAAGGTAGGTCAGTTGAAGAGAGCTGGAGGACAGCCAGAGGGACACAGCAAGACCTTGTCTTCAAAAACTAGGAAAATAAAAAGCAAAACCAAAACCAGTCCCCAACCCCCATTATCTATTTTATGTGCTTATGTAAAAGCAAACCTGGGTTAGCTCCCTTTAAAAGACAGGCTCTTTTCTTCCCTGCCTTCCTCTCACTTTACCTCCTTTTAAAGCTGCACCAGAGTAAAGAGAACAGAATGGAGCTACCTGGTTTATGAAAATGGAGAAAAGATGGTCATTCTGTGTCAGTCTCAAGAGCTGTTTGCTGTGGCACGGATCTGCTCTCCTCCTTCCTACTACAACTTAAACATGAACTTCATTCTTAATTCCAGATGTGGTGGTGCTTGTCTTTAATCAAACAAGCAAGCAAACAAGACAAGGGCTTCATTGTATACTACTTGTATAAAAAATTAAATGAGGATAAAGGAAGCTGGGCCGCCCAGGCCCTTTGCTTTCTCCAAAGCCCACAGGCCTGGCAGATGCATTGCTTTCCACCTGGGATGCATTCCTCTCTCCTTACTTCCCCTACACGTGATCCATCCAGTCAAGTACCGACAAGCTACATGAAGCTGTTTTGTCTAGTACCTTAGTCTCTGAGTTTGTACAGCTCACATTCTCTTTAACGCCATTTAGCTCACAAACATTCCCTGTATCTTTCCAAGTCCTGGGTCTTGTACTATCATTCCTTCCCATTCAAGTGTTTAACAACTATTGGCTGGTCCACCGAATGTGAGAGCTGAAGAAAGAAGGCCATGGAAAACAAATTACAGGATAAAGTTAGAAGTGTGACAGTGGTAGGTGACGTGGCTAGTTTTTATTCACAGAGCATTATACTTAATAATACTATTATTTATTGCAACCACCTGAACCACTCTTCTGAGTCTATTATGTAACCTCTGTTCCTATGGATATAAAGATACAAGACACAGATACTTTATTCCTGTTAATAACCCTCAATGAGCCAGGGTTTGAAACAAGCCACTTTATCTCTAGGGTGTGTGCATTGCTAGATCCTAACCCCAAGCTAACATAAATACACTGAAGAAAGTTATATGACAGTCACTTTAGATTTTTATCTGGTCAAAGGCTGTGGTTGATCCTGAAACAACGCGGATTCATTTCATCATTTATTTTTAAAGATTGTAATGAACAGGCAGGTCCAAGTCTGAACCAAAGGAGCAACTACACGAGACACAGGATGGTCAGCCCCTCCATTGTAAACATTTCACCTGAAGGTCTGATTTTTAAATAGTGTCTCAGGATGATGCTCCAACATCATGCATCTATTAGGAAAGAAGGGATCAGTGTGGTGTGGTCACTGACCGATCTTTCTCAGCCGATTCTGAAGGAAAGGGTGGGCTGGGTATGCTCCTCTTTACAGGAAGAGTGGAGTCATCCAGAAAACATGAGTCATGTCTGTACTAGCCCTGTGGAGCATGAGTCTTCTAATAGACATTGAGGCCCTGTTCCTACCTTCCCAGGAAAGCAAAGCTATGGAAAACTAACAGAGCAGAGCATAGGCTATTGTGTTTCTTGTGCTCTCCCGGAGTCAGAGCCCTCATTCTAAACCCTTTTAAGACTGATCTCAAACAATGCTCCCTCATTTTAGTGTTGTGGAAAGATGTTCTTTGTTTCCAGAAACACGAGGAACTTGAGAGGAAACACTGAACTCTGAACCACTCTTTCGTTGACTAGAATTGTGATGCGCCTGTGCATTAATTCTGAGGGCTATGGAACCTCAGGAGAGGACCCTGGCTGGAGAAACAGACCACCAAGGGTGGGGCTCAGAAGGCTGCACCCTCCTCTAGTCCCAGCAATCCCTCTTTGCTTCCTGTGTGAGCAGCTCTTGATGTAAGAGTCTCTTGGTCTGGCCTTTGCCAGCGTGCTTTCCAGTGACAGACCGGAACCACTAGCCCAAATGAAGCTACCTCCCTTAAGGTTTCAGTCAGGCGCTTTGCCACAGCGGTGAGAAAAGCAGCTTACACAGCCACGCTGCCCGATTCTGGAATGAATCAAAGACTGCACCACACTCCCCTCGGGGGGAATTCAGAGAGCAATTTAAGTAGTTCAAAGATTATTACATATTTTAATATGATTTTTCTATACATTTTGGACAGAAGAATGTCACAAAATTCACACAGCTTGGTGCTTCACGGCTATAGTTGGTCAGCTAGTCAAACAGCGATAGTAAACATGCCAGGTCATAACAGTCCTTCAAGACACATAGGTGAATGAGATACACAAAGCATAGTTCAGAAAAATGAGTGACTTATCCTTCTGATTTCTATGTCGAAGCTCCTTCACTTATGGTACATAACGTCCTAATATTCCTACTGTAAGCTGAAAATACTAATCTGAACAGACATTTAACGGCAGTAGCCCTCTGAACATCGTAGTTTAGCCTGCAGTCCTCAGAACACTTATTTTAATCTACAGTTCAAGCTATCATCTAACAAAAAGGTTGTTCTATAATGAAGCATTGAATACCTTATGTAATTTATTGGATTTTACACTGAAAACAAAAAAAAAACCCAATGGTTCTATAAATATAAAGTAGAAAAAAATGTATGTAAAGTCTAAGTCAGGACTGTGTAGAATTTTTGAAATTTAAAGCCACAAGAACATGCCAATATATTTTGCATTTAACAGAGCAAATTCTCCAGTTAAATAATAGAAATTATTCAGAAATTAGTATTTAATTTCAGACAATTCAGTGTTCAAGAACTGATATAAAATCAACTAATTTAGAAAGGTGATCTTTAAAACTTTTTTTTTTTAGCTAAGACATGCTAGGTAAGCGTGATGCCCTTGGCTGTTTGTGAATATTCCATCTGAATGTATTGAGGGATCCTGTCAAGTGTGCTGGTACAAATCTGGACCCTGGAGCCCGTTTTTCTTTCTTTTTAACTGTGTGTGTGTGTGTGTGTGCAGGCACATGCAGGTATGTATGTGTCAGGCCATGTGTGTGGAGGTTACTGGACAACCTCAGGTGTCCAGCCTCACCTTCCACCTCCTTTGAGCTAGTTTCTTTTTCTTGTTTGCTTGTGGTGTCCAGGCTTCTGGGCAGAAAGCTCTGGGGATTCCCCCGTCTCTTCCACCCATCTTCCCATAAGAGAGTTCTGATTACATACGTGCATCTGTTTTCACATGTGTCCTAGGGACCTGAATTCAGCTTCTCACACTTGCTTGGCAGCCCTTTGAGCCATCTTCTTAGCCTCCAGACTGATCTAAATTCCAGTCCCAGGCATGTACCACCGTTATGACTTGGGGACATGACCCGATCCTTCCATTTCTCCCATCTGCCATAGAAAGATAGCTCTATGCATTTATATGTGGGTTTGTTGTGTGTGAGGACTGAACTATTAGCAGGTGTAAATAGAGCATATAGGTAAGCCTGAGAGCCCTGTAGATGCTTAGTGAAAGCTAGTAACTTCGGTTAGAATAACAAGAGAAGAAAAAGCGTATCAAAAAAATCCTTTGACTATCTGCAGAGACTTCTTAGTGTGTTGTGTGTGTGTGGCTTCTTTCTCCACGGAGGAAGGGAACAGTGCTCTACTGTACATCTGTGTAGGCTGCCCCTTGCTAACTTCAGGGACACTGCTCCCACTGCAGTTCCCGTGACCGCACCTCCTGAAGTTGTGCGATGCACCGCCTGGCCGGCTGCACTGCTTTAAGAAAGAAGTGTCCATTAGGCAGATCCAATTATTCGTCATGTAATTATGGATAACCCGTCATCGATGTAATTTCCTCACGAAGCGTTTCCCCGAGCAAGCCCTTACCTTAGGCTACCAGATCAACTTTTTACTGGAAAGGAAACACGGAGGGCTAAGAGGTTTACGAGAAACCTCTGGGACACGGAGTGTTCTAGTTAGGCGTGAGAACTGGTTTCTGGGATTAAGCAAGGGGTGTTACTAATGGGTAGAAATAATTGCATCTCCCAGCCGATGCCAAAGTCAAAGACACCTTGGAGATTTTCCATTTATCAAAATGGGACATTTAGCTTAAATCCATTTTTTATATACTTTGATACCGTATAGAAAAAAAAAATGGCTGAAATGACCCTTGCTATTTTTAGGACACTGTTATTGCTTACTCTCCTCATGACTTGTCATTTGAAGGACGTCTACTTTTCCCTGAGTACCACACAAAACTGTACTAAACTTTTGAGTTTTGATCATCTCTGTTAATTTCTTAAGTTTTAGACAGCATTGTAACGTGAAATTGATTAGCTCATTCTTCAGATAAGGAATTGTTATGGCTCAAAAATGTGTTTTAAATTTGGTTAACTATAAGATGTGGAACAATTTTTTTTTTTGCAGTCAAGTTTTATTTTCATAAGAAGATCTCTGAAGGTGAGTATCTTCAACTATAAGTGTTCTTAATTGTTGACTTTGTGCTATGTGAAATAACAGGATAAATATAGAGAACTGATAAACATGACACCCTTAAAAGAATATTCAGGTGCACTCTGTAGCTACATCTTCCAAATGATTCATTTTGAAGTCCAAATACCTGAAATTTTTTTCAGAAAAATTTCTAGATTGGAAAACATGTATTGTCCCACATTCCCTGTATCTTTTATTTATTTTTTTTAAAGGTTGGCCTCTTTCTTGTCATTTTGAAACATTAGTTTTCCAAGTATTTTTAAATTTCTATTTGTGTGTGTGCATTTATAGGTGAGTGGTGTGTGTGTGTGTGTGTGCGTGTGTGTTTGTGTGCGCACGCACGTGCGCGCGCATGGAGATCAGAGAAGGACTCTGCATGTGCTACTTCATCACTCTTTACCTTATTCCCTTGAGATAGGCTCTCTCTCTGAATGTGGAAATAGTGGCCAGCAAGCCCAATGCGTCCCCTGTCTCCATTTCCCACAGTGCTGGGGCTTCAGCTCAATGGCCATACCTAACTTTTTCCTGGGTGCCGGGGATTCAAACTCAGGTCTTCATGTCTGTGCGGCAGGCTCTCTTAACCTACTGGGCCATCTTCCTAGTCCCATGCAACTATTCTATATTCTAACTGAAGAAACATGCAGGACCTTCCTTGACTTATTAGGAATGATGCCAACGGTAGTTTGAAACATTAAAACACAGTACTAAGACACGTATCATCAAGAACCACCCCTAGTACTGAAATACTACAACTGGATGGTGCCAGGGTCTTTCAAACACTTCCTGTTTCTCAAAGCACTTCTGTGAACACAAGGGTGCTCCCTTCTCACTGTGTACATTTCAGACAGGGACAAGGCTAAGATGATTCTCTGTCTGTCTGTCTGTCTGTCTGGTTGCTGTTTGTTTTGTTTTGAGACAAGGTCTTTCTACAAAGCTGTCCTGGAACCCACTATGTAAACCAGACTGGTTCTGAACTCACAGATTTGGCCGCCTCTGTCACCGAAGTGGTGGCAATGAAGGGCGTGTGCCACCATGCCCAGCCCAAGATGACTCTAATTTGATAGGAGAGAACGTAAGAGCTGGAGTGAGTCAACGGAACAGCTACACGCTCAAGCGTAGGTCTTGCTGTCACATCTCATGTTGAGACGCTGTCCCATGACCTTGTATGGTGTGTGTGTGTGTGATGGGAAGAGTACTTAGAAAGCCACAGACACGTCTTTCTACTTTCAGACCCCACCCTTCAACAACAAATGAGGCCCATGGTCTGAGAACACTGCTTTTCACCGGTAACCACATTCTGGGTGGCTCCTGTTTCTAAAAGGATTCCATTTACCTTCACAGAATGAACTTTTCACTGTCACACTCATCCACCTTTCCGAATCTCGCCCCGGCTCTCTAACATGCACTTTCATTCCAGTCAAACCGGTGGCTCCACAGCCCCTGGCTAAGGGCACTAGAGCCCGTCTTTGCTTGTATCAGTCTGACAATGGAGCAGTTTGGTCCGTCTCTTCCTATGGAATGTTAACTCCCACTGACTCCACCAAGCCTTACCTGCCTAACACCGCCCTCGCCCTCTGAAAGTAGGATTAAGGATACAGGTTAGCTTAATGGAAAGCACAAATGCCGCCCACACGGAGGGTTTTTAAGTTTCTTATACTCACGTTAAAAGGCTTGCTAAAAAGTTTATTAATTAGCGGTGTATTTAATTTAATGTCCTGAAAATACTGTAATTTCACTATGCAATCAAAACAAGACATAAGAATATCTTTTACACTTTTGTTATGATTAAATATTTCATTGTATAGTTTACATTTAGTAGCATCTCTCATCTCAGAACAGTTATATTTGAAGCGATAAATATCCATGTATGGATAGATAGTGGCTATGATATTGCAAGGATCAGATCTAGACCCTTCATTGAGTATTTCTCTCTGTATCTCTCTGTCTCTCTTTCCCTCTTCTTCTCCCCCCCTTCATCTCCCCTTCTTCCCCTCTCCCCCTCTCTTTCCTGTCTTCCTCTTCCTCTGCAGGGACAAAACTTTCTTGTGTGTTGGAAGACATATGTTCTAACTTTCTCATCGCCAGCACAATAGGAGAACTGCAGGCCGCTTCACAGTTAAGAGAGGCCGTGTTCAAGCATTGGTTCCTGGTATGAAAAGTTGTCTGATGCCTATTTTCTCTTTGAACATTGTTGTATGAGGGGGACTGAGAAGTTCTTTGCCACCAGACATCTTTCATGATGGCAGGCAACTTTAACTTGTAGACAGCTCTTGAGATCTATCTCCCTGTAACGTTTAGAAGTCGCTGTTCTCTGTGTTTTGAAATGAGGCAATGGCATGAATGGATGCTGGGGTCATGGCAATTAGCTTTGGAATTTTGTCCTATATTTAATTATATCCAAGTGTTATTAGCGATCTTCATGTATGAGTGAGTTATGACATATTTTTGCCTCACTAATGCAATGCTTAAGGTATAAACTAGCTTATAGTATCTAAGCTAGTACTTCTAGTTTAGAGTCTTCCTCTCTTTTATAAAACATAAAGTTCCCCCAGTCAACAGAAGTTACTCTCCTAACATTATTTTCCTGCAAAGTTCATGTCACCCCTCCCCAAAAGCTTGATATGTTTTTGCACATAATGGCTGAATGTAAAACCGGTTTTATTAATAATCCTCCCAACTTGACTAGTATTAAAATTACTTTGATTTTTAGTTCAACAGTTGGTGACTCCTCTAAAAACATGTCAGGTATCAAGATCAGGCATGCAGCATTCTTAGCCATGTGCTTAACAAGAGATGTGTAATGCTAGGGAACTGAAGTGGGGGGTTGTGCATGTTTTCATTTGTGTGCTGGAATATATGCATTTCTTTGAAGAAAACGAAGATTGTGGAAAGTAAAACCTGGGACTGGGATGAATTAATCTGATCATTGAAGAGAAATAAAAGAACTACATTAAAATAAACTTTTTTGTTCTGTTTCACAGAAAAAGGAAGAAGTTTAAAAATTTCCCAATTATATGTTTAGCTCTGCTGCATCCCATCTAGAATGTAAAACAGGGACTCAGCAACCGAGTCCAATCTTCTGTAGCAAGCAAAGAAACAGGAAAAATGTACTAGTTTTAGAAAAAGGTGGGACTTACCATCAGTAGGGCCAGAGGTCTCAGGGCTCTGGGGAATAGGCAGGTCATTGTTGCCAGTGTCCGTGGTGAATAAATCCAAGCGTCTTGCTGCAGCTTCTCACTTGGATGTCTGTATCCGATGTCTGGAGCTCCCTTCTGGCAGTGGTGGCTCTGTTGCCTGCCTCAGGACTCTCCTGGTGGCCTGTTAGTATGTTCCTCCCCACCCCAAGCCAAGGATTGGTCTCACCAGAAACGCTTGCATCACTGCCTCCCAGGTAAAAACTGAGACACACCTCAGTTCCTACAGCAATGGAATCCTTTGTTGGAAGCTAAGTGAGAGGTTCACAGGCTAATGACAAGAGCTGAATAGGAAGGTACCAGATGAATAACACATTAATCATGGCATGGAAGGGCCAGAGCTGCCCTGGCCGCAGTGAAACAAAAATACAGTTGGCTTCTTATGACCACAGCTGAAAAATGGAAAGCAGAAAGAGGATAGAGAAAATTTCCCCAAATCTCCTTGCGGTAAAGTTCATTTCCAGGCTGACTGTGTACGGGTAAGAGGTGTGACTTAATAATGTATGTTACCCGAAAAGGTTTACAAACAACAAAGTAAAAAGAGCAGCACAGCACCACTGTCAATACAGAGTTTGAAGAGAATTGATTAGAAAGAAATAAAAACAGATGGCTTCATGGGTGTGCTGGGGTACATGACTAATGCATCGCAGAATTGGATGGTGTGGATACTGGTGACATCCTTTTGTGTCTTTGTTCACTTATAACTTAGATAAAGTCGACTGGAAGTAGATAGGCTATTGCAGTCATCTTCTAATTACTCCCTTCTTTCCCCGAGGCAGTCAGCCTGCACACTTCTGCACGCTGAAGTACCCAAACACTTGGACGGCACCCCATGTGAGGGCTGGGAGCTAGGACAGGATCTTTGTTGGTTTCGCAATAGCCAGAGGAGGATTTGCAGAAGAACAATTTTATCTTTAGAAGTATTTAGAAGCATTTTAGAAGCATTTTAGTTTTAGAGAGTTTATTTAATCATAGAGTACTTAGTAGAAAAGGTCATGTAGATAGGCCATGAGTTTAAAAAAACCTTGTAGAAAATGTTTTGTCTCTTTTTTTTTTAACTATGGTGAAATAAGCAGGAATGCTATCACATTTTTTTAAAAAAATCATTAATTTATTTGTGTGTGTGTGTGTCTGTGAACACATACTTATACACACGTGTGTAAAAATCAGAAGACAACTTATGGAATTCAGTTATCTCCTTCTTCTTCATGGGTCATGGTGATCGAACTCAGATTATCAGCCTTGGCCATTCATGCCTCCACAGGTGAACCACCTTTTCAGCCCTCATGCCAACCATGTTTACAGGTATAATTCAGTGTCATCAAGTGCATTCACAGAGCTGTGTAGCTGTGATCATTACTGCTACCTAGATAGGTAGTATTGTTTTTGACATAAAGGGTTTTTGAGAATCAAATGGTAATGGACATAGTAGCCATGCCCACTTGTTTTATTGTAAATAGCTGCCTTGATCCTAGCATGGGACAGCAAGTAGAGTTCAACAGTTATACAAGAGACTGTACGACAAACAGACAAACGGTTATACAGGAGACTGCAAAGACAAACAGATTAACTTTCTGTCTTGCTCATTTGCTGATTCCTGGGTGACACCATAAATGTGTATGTGTGTGTGTGTGTTTGTGTGTGCATGTGTGAGTATGTGTATGTTAGTGGCACACAGGGCAACCTTGGGTGTCATTCTTAATGTGCTATCTTCATTTGACTTAACTTATTTAGGTATTTGTATATTTTGGATAGGTTCTCACTATGTAGCTCTTGCCTGGACTGGAACTCACTATTTAGACCAGGCAGGTCTTGAACTCATAGAGATTCACCTTTGACTCTGAAGTAGTGGAATTAAAAGTGTGTGCCACCATACCTGACTTTTCTTTTACTTTTTTGAGACAAGTTCTCTCTCTGGCTTGGAACTCACCAAGTAGGTTAGGCTGGATGGCCATCGAGCCCTAGGGAATCTATTTGTGTCTGCTTCCCAAGCTCTGAGATTGCAAACATTCTACCATATCTAGATTTGGGGTTCTGGTGATCGGCCTCAGGCCTTGTGTTCACAAGGCAATCACTTTACCAATGGAGCCATCTCCCCAGCCCCACTATACTCTTTAAACAGTGTTTGTGACCCATCTGTTGAGTATTTGAATCTGTAGTAGAAAAAGAAAACTTCAAGAGGTCCAGGTTGACATTCCTTGTAGAGTTTCCTCCATTGTGATTCATCAAACATATTTTATGCACTTTTGGACTAGAGTTAGAAAGAGCCCTTGATTGAGGTTCAGGACAAAGTCTATGGACAATGAGGTGGTTGTTCCGTGACTGGACTTGTGGATGGATAGACTTTGAGAGGAGGCTTATTGCATTGGCCCATTTGTTGATGTAAGTGATCAAAGTGTTAGGAGCTTTCTGAGTTTAGTGTTTGAACATAGTTAAGGGTTCAGAGAGCTTTGGGGTATATGCACATACACTATTTGCTCACACAAGGAGAAGTACAGAAGAATGACAAAACAACAGAAAGGGTCATCATCAACCCCAAGCTTATTTTCAAGGCTATAACTATATTTTATTTATTTTGATTACTTGATGACTTATTTTATAATTTTGTTTTTGTAATGAGAACTTTGTTTGGTTGTAATCTGTACTGAGACAGGTTCTCACTAAGTATCCTTGACTGGCCTTGAACTCAAGATCCTTCTGCCTTCTGTATGTTGGATTTCAGATGTGCACCACCATATCCAGCTTGAGATTGTATTAATTTTGCAATTAAAAAAAGTAAGTTATTTGAGGAATAATGTGAAGAAAGTAAGGCTTTAGGAGAAATATTGTAAACAGAGAGAGGGAAGAAAAGACAAAGCGAATGCTTTCATTTTCCTCACATGATTTAATATCTTGCATTTCTTTAGATTATTCTTGAGCTAATGACAAAGGGATCCACAGGCAGACAGGGATCTCTAATTTTCTTTTGGGGGGTGCTCTGTGCCCTTAACAATTTCTTTATGTTTTATTTTATCATTTTAGGTCACATAAGGCAAATTTCACACTAGTATGCCAGTGTATAAAATACTTGGTGCGCATTCCCCTAGGCCTCCTATGCTCTTTTCTTCATAACATCCTCAAACAGTTTCACTTCTACTTTAATGCCATCTATGCATATATGCTTTTATGCATAGCTATTATAGGGCCAGAAAAAGAGAGAAAACATATGATCTTTGTCTTTCTGAGATTGATGTAATTGCATTAATATTATCTCCAGATGAATCAATAATTTGGCAAATGACATACTTTCATCTTTCTTTATGACTGGAGAACTGTGTCTATAGACCACATTTTCCTCATCTATTCCTCCGTTGAGACATAGGTTGGTTTTATAACTAAGATAATGTGAAAAGTGCTTCGGTAAACATGGATATGCAAGATTGGCTGAGATATGTTGATTTGGAATCCTTTTGGTAAATACCCAGAATGGTGTAGCTTAGTCAGATGGCAGATCTGTCCTCAGACGTACTGACTTCCATAGTGGCTGTAAGCACACATGTCCCTTTCTTTGAAAGATGGACCCCTTAGTAAGGTAAGGAAGTACCCTGGTGTAGCCTTGTTTATGTGGCTACAGGAAAGTAGTCTAGAGGGTGATTTTATGTATTATTTTCTACACTTAGTGGTGCTTTTTCTTGCTATTTCATTTGTGTTTGGAATTAAAGAGGTTGTGAAGTGCCATGTGGTGCTGGAAATTGAACTGGGGTCCTCTGGAAGAACAGCTAGTGCTGTTAGCCATTGAGAGTTTTCCAGTACTTTGTAGTTGAGCAATGGTGTTATCAGTCTTGGGATAAACGGCTCAGAAACTCAGGCCTAACTTGAACTGGCTCTTGATGAAGAGACTGAAATCAAAATGAGAATCATAACCATAACAACTAAAGGGGAGCTTCATTGTATGTGTTGGTTGTGCCCCAACAAACGTACCATATGAAGACAGGAGAGACAGAAAGCAGATCCAACACAAACTGAAGAGTTTATCTTCCATTCGCTGGAAGCTGAAATAGGCTATACTCTGACTAAGAAGCCAAGCAATAAAACTCAATATGTATTCAAATGGGCAGAGACGCCAGAGGTTTCCAAGCTGTTTTTGAAGCTTGTTATCTACAGTAGTTCCCTTATCCGTCAAGTACAGAGCGTTAATTAGTCTTTGGTTTCCCTGGCACGCCTTTGCTGGCTTTCATTGCTTCCACTGGAAACATGTTTGTGGTCTATGTCACATTTACTACTTTTTGGATGTTTTATTGCTCTTGAATGTTTACCAATCAAAAATGCACCTGTATTTTGAAATGACTTGTAAAAGTATGGATTTGTTGTCTTTTGTTATTCAAGGTAGTGGGGACTGTATACCTCCCATTCTGGTCATTCGGGGAGGCATCCAGATAGATGTGCCTGAAAGTCTGACTGTGCTGCAGAGAACAGCTTGTACTTTAATTAGTGGGAGCAAAGCTGTGGACCCATCAATGCTTCCCTATGTTTCTGTGATTCTGAGGAAAACACACACACACACACACACACACACACACACACACACACACACACACAC
>NW_026596069.1:15196543-15228799 GCF_907164565.1 Psammomys obesus
CACACACACACACACACACACACACACACACACACACACACACACACTTTTTTGGTTTTTCAAGACAAGGTTTCTCTGTGTTACCCTGGTTGTCCTAGAACTCATGCTGTAGACCAGGCTGGCTTTGAATTTAGAGATTTGTCTGCCTTTGCTTCCCAAGTGCTGGGATTAGAGACATGTGCCACCACTGCCTAGCTTTCTTAGGAATATTTTTAAAGGAAGCACTATATATTTTTTTGTGTGTGCGTGTGTGTGTGCTGTGGTATCAAGGATTAAACCCAGGACTTGGTAGATGCAAACTGAGCACTCTACTGCTGAACTATAACCTGCTTTTTTTATGCTGACTCCAACTCAGAAAACAGAAGGGTAAGTATATACTTAAGAAATTAATACATGCTGGGAATCAGGGTCAATCTCTCTTTGCCCTGCATTAATCTGATTTGGTAACTGCTTACTTATGGAAATGTTTTTGTAATATAATAAAATGTATGAGTGAGGAGTTTTCCAGATGAACCTCAATGTTGCTTAAAGAAAAAACAAACAACTTTTGCTTGGTTCCTGTGATTTGCTGGAGGTAAAACTGACAAGCTTGAATCTTTTTACAAAATGGCTTCAATATAGAAGCCACAGGTTCTTTCTCCTTCTAGCCTCTCTGGCTGAGTCCGTAGCATCTCTTCCATGGCAGAGGCAAGAACTTAAAACTTTATTCTTGCTCAGCTCACCACTGCTCCTCACTAACATCCCACATGTTGTTTTTTAAAAAAGATAAAGTCTTCCTTTCTGAGAGGCATACCTTTAATCCTAGTAATTTGGGAGGCAGAGGCAGGTGAATCTCTGGTTTTGAGGCCAGCCTATTCCTGGCTAGGGCTCACAGAGAAACTCTGCCTTAACCCCCTCTCTCCCAACAAGCAAACATATGAACAAACAAATAAACAACAACAACAAAATCAAACCAAACCCCAAAATTCCCATACAACTTTCTGAACAGCAGATAATAGGATAGGCACTAAGATCAACAATTAATAAATGAGACCTCATGAAATTGAAAAGCTTCTGCATGGCAGAAGACACCATCAATTTGACAAAGAGGGACCCTACAGAACAGGAAAAGATTTTTTACCAACTCAACATCTGATAGAAGTCTAATATTCAAAATACATAAAGAACTCAAGAAACAGGGAGTCCAAGATGGGGGTGACCAGTGTGTACCATATCTGAGGGGCACAGGATCTGAAACTCTGAAATTGATGAGTAGAGGGGCAGCTGAAGCCAGAACATTGACTTTGAGGCTTCTTGGGCGAGAGGTGACAACCTGTGAGCTGGGACAGGTTGGATCCAGGTTACCTATGGCCATCTCCGACGACAGAGAGTGGTGAATATTCAATCCCCCTGCCCTTCCCCTTGCTATAAGCATGGGACTCCTTGCTTGGTGGAGGCAGTAGTGGTTTCCCCAAGCACGAGCCTCTTGTGCTCTGTGCCCCAAGTATGGGCCTCCCTGTCCGGTGGGCAAAGAGTGAACATCACTGGGCAGACAGATCTCCTAAACTCTCATTTGCCCCTTTGGGTTCAAATCTGAGAGTAGAGAACAGGAGGAACCCTTGTACTCTTGGATTAGACCTGCGAGTGAGTGAGGGTGCCTTCAAGTGAGTGCATGCAGAGCCCCAGATCCAGGGTTCCTCTACTCTAGCAGCCAGTCAGTCATTGGATCCCTCTCACCCCTCCCCCCCACTGTGGGCAACTTAGGGATCCTTGGGACAGCGTTCTCAACATTGAAGGCCCTGTTCTGTGGGTCTACCAGTGGAGTTCAGTCAAACAATTCCTGGAGCCCAGACAGATCTGAATACCAGGATGATAGTATGTCAGGCTTGTAGACCACTGAGTTATTCAGGGCACCTGTGCATGCACATTGTGCCCAGGAACAGTGCCAGCACCCCCTCCCGCACTTATACTCCACCCTTCCAGGCATCTACATGCTCTAACACCCTGTCCCTCAAGGTACACTTCCACTCACACACCTGTGCTTGCACACATGCACCTGTGATCTTCCTCTCTTAGCTACAGCTGAAACACCAACATCCACTCTTGAACCAGTAGACAGCTCTCATCTTCCTGAAGAATACTCTAGACACCAGAGACAGATGGACCCAGTCTGAAGTACAGACTCCAGGAACAAATAGTGAAGGTTACGGATAAGCAGAGGTCTGTGTAAGAATACATCCAACAACAATCAGAACATCATGGCTTTACCAGCAACTCCCCAAATCAACGGATATTTTAATTCATCAGAAACACAAGAAAATGATTTTAAAGCTATGCTTATCGAGTTATTAGAAGCACATAAAGAGGAAACAAACAAAACTCTCAAAGAAATAGCCACACAATAGATGAAAATAAAGAGAAAACAAACAAAGCTCTCAAAGACATATAGGCAAATATAGTCACACAAATAAAGGCATGAATAAAGAGGAAATGAATAAAAAACCTAGGCCATCATGGAAAGACAGGAATCCACATTCAAACAGATGAAGGAAATGAAGCAAGACATGAAAACAGAATTAGAATCAATAAAGAAAATACAAACAGAGAAAACCCTGGAGCTGGAGAACTTAGAAAAGATCAGGAACCACAAAGGTAAACATCACCAACAAAATACAAGAGATGCAAGAGAGTGTCTCAGGCACTGAAGACACAATTGCAGAAATTGATACATATCTCAAAGGAAAAGTAAAATTGGAAAAGTTCCAAACACAAAATATCTAAGAAGTCAAGGCCACCATGAAAGACAAAATTTAAGAATAATAGGAATAGATGAAAAAGAAGCTTTCAGGTTCCAAGGTCCAGAAAATACTTTCAAGAAAATCATAGAAGAAAAGTTTCCCAACTTAAAGAAAGAGATGTCCATTAACATACAAGAAGCCTACAGAACATCAAATAGAGTAGACTAGAAAAGAAACTCATCACGTCACATAATAGCCAACATACTAAATCTACAGAACAAAGAAAAAATATTAAAAGCAGCAAGGGAAAAAGGCCAAGTATCATATAAAGGTAGACCTATCCGAATCACCACAGAAACTATGAGAGCCAGAAGGGCCTGGGCAGATTGTCTTGCAGACTCTAAGAGACCACAGATGCCAACCCAGACTATTATACCCAGCAAAGCTTTCAATCAACATAGATGGAGAAAACAAAATATTCCATGACAAAACTAAACTTAAACAATATCTACATAGCAACCCAGCCCTACATAAGATACTAGAAGGAAAACTCCAATCCAATGAAAACAACTATACCCAAGAAAACACACAGGATATAGATAACTTCACAACAAAAAATTAAAAGAAAATAATTAATAGAAATACACCACTGACTCCACTATAAAAGGAACTAACATTCATTGGTCACTGTTATCTATCAACATCAGTGGACTCAACTCTCCAATAAAAAGTCACTGACTAACAGAATGGCTACAGAAACAGGATCCAACATTCTGCTGCATCCAAGAAATACAGCTCTGTGACAAACATAAACACTACCTCAGAGTAAAGGGCTGGAAAAAATTTTTTTTCAAGCAAATGGACCCAGAAAACAAGCTGGAGTAGTTATCCTAATATCTAATAAAATAGACTTTCAACCAAAATTAATCAAAAAAGATGAGAGGGACACTTCATTATCATCAAAGGGAAAACCTACCAGGAGGACATCACAATCCTGAACATCTATGCCCCAAATATAAGAGCACCTGAGTTTGTGAATGAAACATTATTAAAGCTGAAATCACACATTGATCCCAACACCTTAATAGTGGGAGACTTCAACACTCCACTCTCATCAAGAGACAGATCATCTAGATAGAAGCTAAATAAGGAAATGACACTTATGGAGGTCCTAAATCAAATGGACCTAATAGATGTCTACAGAACTTTTCACCCAAACTCGAAAGAGTATAACTTCTTTTCAGCACCTGATGGAACCTTCTCAAAAAATGACCATATAGTAGGGCACAAAGAAAGCCTCAACAAATACAAGAAGATCAGAATAATCCCTTATATCCTATCAGACCAGGCTGGGGTCAAATGGAAGGGGAGGAGGACCTCCCCCATCAGTGGACTTGGGGAGGTGTATGGGAGGAAAAGGTGGGGCTGGGAGGGGATGAGGGAGGGGGATAGAGCTGGGATACAGAGTGAATAAACGATAATTAATAAAAATGAATAAATTAAAAAAACAAATAAAAAAGAACTCAGGAAACCAAATATAAAAAAAACTAAACAATTCAACTAAAAATGTGGTACAGATATAAAAAGAGAATTAGCAATAGAAGAATTACAAAAGGCTGAGAAAAAACTTAAATGTTCAACCTCCTTAGCCAGCAGGGGAATGCAAAATAAAACTATTTTGAGATTCCATTTTACACCTGTCAAGATGGCAAAGATCAGTAACACAACTGATAGCCCATGTTGGCGAGTATATGGAGCAATTAAAACACTCCTCCATTGCTGGTGGGAGTCTAAACTTGTACAGCCACTGTAGAAATCAATATTATAGTTCCTTATAAAATTGGAAATTGGTTTGTCTCAAGACTCAGCTACCAATTTTGGGTATATACCCAAAAGATGCTGAGTACAAGAACACTTTGCCCAACAGTGTTCATTGCAGCTTTATTCAGAACAGTCAGAAACTAGAAACAGCATGCACAAAGAATAAAGAAAATGTATTATCTTTTCACAAATGGCATCATGAAATTTTCAGGTAACTATACAACTGAAAAAAAATAATCCTGAGTGAGGTAACCCACACCCAGGAAGACATACATGGTATGTATTCACTTATAAGAGGATATTGTTTGTTAAGTAAATTATAACAAGATACACTCCAGAGACCCAGAGAGGTGAGGTCAAGAAAAGACTCTTGTGGGGGTGGCACATGGATCTCCTTGGGAAGGGGAAATAGAATAGACTTTGTGGGTAGACAGAGGCCAGGTAGGGATGGGAACAGGAGGGATCTGGTATGGGGAGGCGGTAAGGCATGGAGGGAGAGAATGCAGAGATTGATGGATGGAATTGGTGGAGGAATTTTAGGAGGTGGTGTGAAAACTTAGTGAGTGGAAACTTTCTAGAGTCTATGAGGGTGACCCTAGTAATGGAGGATATGGAGTCTGAACTGAGTATCTTTTGTAGCCAGGCCAGGTTTCCAGTGGTAGGACTGGGTTGCATTCAGTTGGGTTATTGGTCAAGGGTTCCCGTGGAGATTCCCAAGCAACCCAGGCTGACACTAGGACAGAGGTCTCTGAAAACTGTCAGGGCAGGGCAGGGCTTGTATTATTGATGACAACATCCACACAGCACATTGAATTTAGAGAGATTGAGCTGGTGCCTGCATGGAGCCTTCACCCCTATGTTCTAGTCTCTTTGGTACAGGAAGGTGCTCTGAGGGCTATAGAAAGTGAAACCTGAACACCAACCCAGCCACAACCCCCCCTAGCTACAATCTGTCCTGCAAAATGTTCTGGAGCAATGGTGACACAAAACTTATGGGGGTGGCCCACCAAGAGCTGGTTTAAATCATGGCCCATGGCTTGGAACTGGAGACTGGATAACCCAGAGACACAGGATTGGTGCTTTGGGCAGTTGTCATCAGAGGCATTTCCTCCAGCATAAGATAGGGGTGGGTGCAGAGACCCACAGCTAAATATTATGCAGAGAGCATCTAAATTGAAGGTCTTCATTGGGTTTCTCTTCTTGGAAACCCCTAGGAAGAGGGGGAGAAAAGACTGTTGGAGTTAGAAGGGCTGGAGGGCACCAGGAGAGCACTGCCCACTGAATCAACTGTGCAGGGCTCACATGGGCTCAGAGAGACTGAAGCAACAAGCACAGGGCCTGCAGGAGTCTGCACCAGGTCTTCTGCATGTGTGTAATTGCTAATAGTCTGTTGTTTTTGTTTTTATCCTACAGTGGGAGCGGGTGTGTCTCTTTGTCTCCTTTCCCTGCTCCTGGAACTGTTTTCCTCCTATTGGATTGCCTTTTGTCCAGCTTCAAGATGAGGGCTTTTGCCATGTCTTGTTGTATCTTGTTTTGTTGTGGTCTCTTGGAGGACTACTTTCTTCTGAAGGAAAATGGAGAAAGATCGAATCTGGAGGAGAGGTGAGGTAGAGGGGAGCTGGGAGTAGTGGAGAGAGGGAAAACTGTGGTCAGGATATATTGTAAGACGGAAGAATCTATGTTCTTTTTTCCCCACTTAAAATTGAAACACCTTTACTGATAATTTAGTACTGACCAATACAACACACACAAAGACGAATGCAGGACAAAGAAGTGTAAAATTGCAGCATGTGGGCTAATCTTCCCCCTTATCATCTCCTTCAGCAGTATCTGCCACACCCTCCTCACAATTCTTCTCTAGGCCAGCCATGTCCTCTCCAGCCTCAGAGAACTCCCCTTCCTCCATGCCTTCACGTACACACCAGTGCACAAAGGAATGTTTGGCATACATTAGATCCAACTTGTGATCCAGGCGAGCTTAGGCCTCACCAATGGCTGTGGTGTTGCTCAGCATGCACACATCTCTCTGGACCTTGGCCAAGTCTTCACTAGGTACCACAGTGGGAGGCTGGATAATTGATGCCAAAATTGAAGCCAGTAGGGCACCAGTTTGTACGTTTGTCTTGATGGCGGCAATGGCAGAAATGGCATCTTTGGGAAACACATCACCATGGTACAGAAAGCAGCAAGCGATGTTTTTACCATGAGGAGGGTCATATTTCACCAGCTGGTTGGATGGCTCAAAGCAGGCATTTGTGATCTCTGCTATGGTAATTTGCTTATGGTAGGTTTTCTCAGCAGAGATGACAGGGGCATATGTGGCCAGAGGGAAGTGGATGTGAGGGTAGAGCGCCAGGTTGGTCTGGAATTCCGGAAAACATTCAGACCCTCATGAAATCTAAGGGAAGCAGTGATGGAAGACACAATCTGGCTAATAAGGCGGTTAAGGGTAGTGTAGATTGGGTGCCCAGTGTCAAGGGTTCAATGATAAATGTTATAGATGGCCTCATTGGTACCATGAAGGCACAGAGTGCTCAAGGGTGGTGTGGGTAGAACTGTAGGGCTCGGCCACTCTGGGGGAGCTTGGTAAATGGAGAACTTCAGCTTGGACTTTCTTTTGTAATCAGCAGAGAGCTGCTTCATCAGCAAGGAGGTGAAACCAGAGCCAGTACCCCTGCCAAATGTGTGGGAAACCAAGGAGCCTCGAAGACCTGTGCACTTGTCAGCCAGCTTGCGAACTCCATCTAAGACAAGGTTAATGATCTCTTTGCTAATGGTGTAGTGGCCATGGGGATAGTTATTGGCAGCATCTTCTTTGCCTGTGATAAGCTGCTCAGGGTGGAAGAGCTGGTGGAAGGTACCAGTGTGAACTTCATCAATAACTGGGCTCCAGGTCTGTGAATACTGCCTGGGGCCATGCTTGCCAGTGCTTGTCTCCCCGAAGAAGGTGTTGAAGGAATCATTTTATTCCCCAATGGTCTTGTCACTTAGCATCTGGCCATCAGGCTGGATGCGATGTTCTGGGCAATAGAGTTACCTGCAGGCATTGTTGATCTGGACACCAGACTGGCTAACATGGATGGAGATGCATTCATGCATATTTAATTCTTGAAGTGGTCTGTAGAAACTGAGGAAATGAAGGGAGAGTGACAAGGACTTCTCACTAGGAGACTGTCAAAGAGTCTGGGGGGATAAGTAGTGTGTATTGAGAAGACTCTATTTTCAATTATAACAACAAAAAAGATGCTGTCTTCCCATATCTTTAGGAAAGCATCTAATCTGCCTGTTGCATCTTTAAATACCACAGGGTCCTTGATTTCTGCTTTCTATTGGTTGAATTGTACCAGTATCATTATTAACAATTCTTAGTTTTTTTTTTTAAAATTTTTTTTTCAGAATTAAATTGCAACCCAATTTGTCCTCCAAGGGAAGAAATAACAAGCTGAATATTCTGCTGGCTTTTCAACCCCATGCCAGAAGATGTAGTGACACCTGGGTTCTCTGTTGTGTCACAGATGCTGATCTATGGAAGAGTGGTATCTGGAAGCAGCGTGGAGCATTGAGAAGAGGCAATGTAAAGATCTCAAGTCTCAGGGTAGCGAGAATCACCAGCTCTGCGTATGGCAAGGTAAGGGCATATATCTAATTGTAAGTAACGTGTCATACTTAATTTTTCTAGGCCTGTGCATTTTTTTTTTTTTTTTTTTTTTTTGCTCAAGACTCATGTACTCCTGTCTTTTTACCCAGTGAGGTATTGGACATCTATGCTTGTGTGGTTAGAAAGTTCCTAGTGCATTTGCAAAACCTGTAAAACTTGCACCATTGACTGTGCTCTGTGATTTTTCTATTGTATCCTAACCAGAAGTTATGAAACTCTTCCTGGGAAGATTAACTGGTGATAATGTGAATTTTCAGAATGTTCTGTCTCTTCTTTTTTTTCAGGAGACAGAATAATACTACCTCATGAGAATGTGTTTTGTATTTCCCTTATGGTTGGGAAGATGTTGACCTACAGTTTGGGATGTGTCTAGTCTAGCTGGCCTTTGCAACATCATCATTGTCCTGTCCATCAGCATTAAGGGTAGCTTAATGCTGTCTTCTTAAATTGTTCACGATTCTGTCTTAGCAAGAGATATGTTGGTTAGTCTATAGAAAGTTTCTCCATTATTTTGAATTGCTTTGTTTTGGATTATGATTACAGTTTACTTTCTTTGTTTAAACTTCTCTAGGATCCCAAGGGTTGTGTCTCTCAAAGAATATCCTTACAGTAGGAACTTATATTCTTTGACCCAAGATTGGAAAAGATGTAGCATTCGCTGGCCACCTTTCTGGAAATTGGATAGAAAGAAATTGGATGAAAGCAGAGAAAACTCTATCTCTCTCCTTCCTCACCATGACAGCTGCTCCATGAGTCATGCTAGGCTTAGTTTCTGACGAGTTAGACAAAAGACAAATTGGATGGATGTTAGTTCTCATCCCTCATCTTGTGCAATATAGTGGCTTAGGATTAATCTTCTGTTCTCTGGTGCAGAGAAAGGCTGACACATTCTCAAGACACACTTTTATTTCCTTAGAAATACAAAAGGTACAGTGAAGGCTGCTCAGGTATCACTGGAAGGAAGTGTTGAGCTCCGGCTATTTAAATTTGGGGTAAGAGTTTCACTGTTTATCAGGTCTCATCAAGGCTGGCTGCATCATCTTCCTCTGTGTACCCCCGCGGGGGAGGTGACCAAAGAGCTGGCCACCGAGTTCATGTCAGAGAAAAGGTCAGATAGAAGGGGAGGAGGTCCTCCCCTATAAGAGGCCTAGGGAAAGGGCATAGGGAGAGAAGAGGGACAGTGAGTGAGACTGGAAAGAGATGGGGGAGGGGGCTACAGTGAGGATACAAAGTGAATAAATTGTAATAAATAAATATATCAATAAAATTAAATTTAAAAGTTTCGCTGTTCTAAATCTCAACATTCAATCAGTCTACCAATGTTTTCTTATTTTTTAGAAAGGGGCTACAGTTTTATAATTAATATTTTCATAGGAATCAAGTGATACCTTCAGTGTTTCCACATTTATTATCATACATTTGCATGTGTTATATCTCTTAGAAAATTGAATTCCCATAAACATTTAAGGGGGGTTATAGAATAAATGTGAAAAAAAACCCAAACAATCTTTCTGTGTTAATGAGAATTTAGATAATGACATAAGAAAAATAATCTGTTTAGAATCTTGGCTAAAAATGATCAAACATTTGGAAGTAATTTTCTTAAGGATGTACAGAATACCATTGAAGAAAAACACAAAATGAAAGAAAACAATAGTAAGATATTATGTTCCTGGATGAAGCAAAAAACTGTTGCAAAGCAATAATTATTTTTTAAAAATCTACCTGTCTTTTTCAGGATTGACTTGGAGTTTAAGCAAAATATGAAGCTGGGGAGTAGAAGACCATATGGAAGAAAAAAACAGTTTCTAAACTCTCATAAAGGCAAAGCTGAGGCTGACATTATACTGAGGTAGAGTATGTAATTACCATGTGCAAGGCCCTGCGTTCAATTCTTAGCATATTCTACCTAATGAAATCCAATAATAACAATAACATAATATTTGAGAAGAATATAAAAAGGTCTGGCTTTTCCAGGCATCTAAATTTACTCTAGTGTCTCTGTTATTCGTAAAGCAACTATTAGAACTATTGCTTCCGGGGGTCTAGACAAATGGCTCAGCAGTAGAGTGGCTCTGAGTTTGATTTCCAGCACCTCCATGGGGCAGCTCATGATTGCTTGTAACTCCAGCCCCAGGAGGATTCTCTACCTCCACAGGCACCTGCATTCATGAGCACATGCCCCTTCTACACGCACATGATTAAAAATAAATCTTTAAGAAAAAAAAAAAGAGCTATTACTTGTGGACTCATGACTCTCCAGGAAGGCTTTGGCTACAGCAAGGATGACTTTGCTTCTAATTCTTTGTCCCTGTTATGGACAGAAGAAGAAATAGTCTAGTTGTGATCTTGGGAGATGGTATCAAGCCTGCTTGGTTCAGCTACCGTAATCTTGTTTCCATATTTCCCCACCTAGGGCTTTCTTTCGGGAGCCATACTAATGAGCAGACACATTTTAAGCTTATTCTAGCTGTAAGTTCAACAGGGCACACTCCATACATTGATAGCGCTAATGAAGACTCTCTATAACTTGGTAAATCATATCCTGAGATGGAGGTTAGCATGCATGCTGTGGTTGCCCATCTCACCCATATCAGTCACCAAGGGTATTTATTTTTGAAGTAACATTATTAATTGTTCTGAGACTTCCTAGCACTTTCCAGGGGCAAAAAAGGCTTCAGACAGGGACTCCAGGGCTCAGGTGTTTGCTCAGTGGCAGAGCACTTACTTGCTTTATCATGCCAAGATCCTGGGCTCATTTTACGACATCACCAAAAACAAAGAAAGGAGGAGGAAGAAGATCCCAGATCTGTCGATGGAGGGCACACAGCCCAGCATGAATAGGTAGACACTAGGAGGTGAATATGATTGCCACCTGTCCTCATCACCAATTCAAGACTACGGCTTTGGAAAGTCGATGGTGGTGTGTGCCAGCATTTGCATCAGTTGGATCTAATCCAAGAGGTAATAAAGATTCTATGTGGTGGCTTGAGTTATGTTGCTATTTCTTAAATCAAGGCAGTCTTGGGTAAAGTATGTAATGAGAAACAGCATGCAGTTCAAGCAAGTAGGTCTTTTCCAAGGGATAGAGCACACTCTCTGAGAGGGAGGGTGTGTACCTGTCCTTTGCCGCTTCTCACCTGGTTCACTACTAGGCTTTCACTAGGCACTAATGAGTTTGTGAGTATATGGACAAATCACTGGGTGAGAAGAAAGATATAAAGAAAACTGAGTGTAGTCCTTAGCTAGGCTCAGACAAGTCAGAGACAGCAAAAAGGTCTCCTACTGGCTGCCCTTAACTCCCTTCGGGCTACAGCCTAAAGACACCTGTGCACAGTTGACTTCAGCCAGGCCTGGAAGCTGAGATTCAATGAACAGTTAATTGTGTTGCTCAGTACCTGTTTAAATATTAATTATTTTACCCGAGACACCCTCCATTGGAGATGTTATTAACCATGTTTTATACACAAGACAGCCAAGACTGTGAATTAATGAATACTGGCTTTTATCCAAAGCAAACAACGCTGGCATGCTGAGGATTTGGGCCAGATGTTAGTCTCTAAAAAGGAAGGCCATCGGGACATCATGGAGCATTATGCAACCTAGCAGGAAGTAGGATTGTCACCTACAAGTCCCTCACTGGTTGACTGGAAACCTAGTGGACTTATGTAGCATGACCCCACTTTTATAAAATTATAGTATTTATTGGAATGTCAAATATCTTCCAATTTGTATGTTTCTCATAGTAGGGTTTTTATTTGGTCTTTGTCCCCATTTCCTGGTTTGTAAACTAGATTTGCCGTTTCGTCTTGTGCCTTCCCCTAAAGAAATTCTCTGGCCTAGTCTTGTCCCATGGAAGGTTGAAAGATGCTCTCCTCATACCAGAGTGGTTCTGCCTGTGCCCAGAAGGGAGGATGGTACAGCCAAGAAAAATGCTGAAGTGGACACACCTTGGTTCTTCCAACAAGTCTGTTAACAATTGCTTTTACACAATAAAATCTGCACAAACGTCCAGAAGACTGGACTCAGAGGACTTTTGGATCTTTACTAGTGGGAAGACAGAGGCTCTGAGAGGACGAGGGGGTTTTTGTTTTGTCTCCCAGACCCTACCCTCTTCATCTCTCTACTTGTATCCTTTATAATATCCTTTATGGCAAAACATGGTAAAAGTTTCCCTGAGTTCCTCGAGCTTCTGGAGCAAATCAGTGGAACCTGGAGGAGGAAGTTGATTTCTAATGGGTGGGACAGAAGCAAGGTGACATAGTCTGAGGTTTGTGACTGATATACAAAGCACGTGTAGGCAACCTGGAGACCCAGGTCTTTACTTGAGATTGACACTAGCTTGCAGTGGGTGGTGAATTGGTTTAGAGGGTATCCCGAGTTTGCTGCAGATTTGTGGATGGCTTGCTTGTTGCTGGCTAACAATCTCCTTGACTCTTAGTGACAGAGGTGTTCAGTGTTGATGCTTGTGGCATGACAAGAGAGATAAAAACAAGGTATTCGTTTGTTTAAGGCTTACAGCTTTACTCCCTATTTTTTGTTCATTTTCTTCTTTTTCTATTTCTGTTTCTTCCCCACTCCTCATCTCTCTGACACAGGTCTTCTGTTGTTGGGTAACATTTACTTTAGGGGCTGTCATTCTCTGTGTTTTAGATGACACATTATTATCTGGGTATTTTCATTGCTCTAAAAAATGTATGTACTCTGCCAATTTATTCTTCTCTCCTCTCAACTTTTAAGAGGCGTTGATCTTTACTATTTCCATAGTTTTACCTTTCCGCAATGTCAGTTAATTTGAATCATATATTATGCAGCTGTGTGCAAGTACCTGTAGAGGCCAAGAGAGAGCTTAAGATCCTTTGGAACTGAAATTCCAGGCAGTTTTGAGCTGCTGTGTGGGTATCGGGAACGTGGCCTTTGTCCTTTGCAAGGACAGCAAATGCTCCTACTTGAAGAGCCATTGCTACAGCCCCTTCCTATGTTTTTGTCATTAGTAACTTGCATCACCTCTCCATTTTTCTTATCCCAGCTAGAGGCTCATCAGTTTTATCAATATTTTTAAGAGCCATCATGTAATTTTATTGGTTATTTTTATTGCTTTCCTGCTTTCTATTTTGTTGATTTCTGTTCTAATTTTCATTATTTCTTTTTCTTTGACATGAATTTGTATTTCATTTTGCATTTACCTTTTCTCTGCTCTTGTCTTTTTCATTTTTCCTTTCTCTAGTCTTTTCCTTTTCCCTCCTTACCTTTCTTTTTTCTTTTTTGTTGAGACAAGGCCTTGCTATGTAGTTCAAGTTAACCTTAAATTCACAATCTTCCTACCTCCACCTTCAGAGTTCTAGGATTATATGTGTATGTGACCAGACCCAGTCAATTAATTAATTAATTAATTAATTTTCAAGACAGAGTTTCTCTGTGTAGTCTTGGCTGTCCTGGAATCACTCTGTCGACCAGTCTGGCCTCGAACTCACAGGGATCAGCCTGCTTCTGCTTCCCAGAGTGCTGGGATTACAGGCGTGTGCCACCGTGCCAGGCTTCATTTTTAATTTTTATGTTAGAAACCAGGTTTATTGATTCTAGATTTTTCTCCATGTTGAACATATTCAAGTGCTATGAACTTCCCTCTAAATACTTTTTTTCTCTGAGCCACATAGTGTTTTTAAAAGTCATGCTTTCATTTAGTTCAAAATATTTAAACTTGAGACTTCTTAGACTCATGTACGATTGACTTTTCTAGTAGTAAGCAAAACCAAAAATGTTTGTGGAAAACGAAAATTAATTAAAAAAAAAGACCAAATTCTGAGATTACCTCTATTTGCCCTCTAAAAAACATGTATTGTATGTAAAATCATGAATTTTCCTTGCTGGATGTTTGGGAGAGAGAATAAGATAACAAAGTAAGTATCTGAAATAAAAATCTTCACAGTAATGTTTAGAAGTATTGGTCAAATAAAATGTATTGAGATTGATGTAATTTTTAGATTGTTCTATATTTTGCTAAGATGCATACATAAATGCTAATTGACATAGTAGGGTCCAGGCCACTGTGGGTGTTGCTGTACCTGGGCAGGTAGGTTGTCCTGGGTTGTATAAGAAAGCAGGCAGAGCAAGCCAGCGGTTAAAGCCATAACAGCACTCCTCCTTAGCTTGTCTCCAGGTTTCTCCTACTCTGGCTTTCCTCAATGATGGACTCTAACTTGTAAGTCAAGTAAACTCTTTTCTCCCAAGGTTGGTTTAGGTCAATGCTTTATTACAGCAACACAAAGGAAGCCAGGACACTGCACTGATGTCCTTTCATTTTCTGATCTTTAAAGACCTCACCTTTCACCCCCCCCCCCCCAGGGGGACGCAGCCTTAACAGGCCACAGAGGAAGACAATGCAGCCATCCTGATGAGACCTGAGTGGGATTGGGAGGGAAGGTGAGAGCGAGGTACAGGGGGGATATGAAGTGAATAAACTATAATTAATAAAAAGAAAAAAAGAAAAGACCTCACCTTTAGCATGTCTGAGCCAGCTATTCCCACAGTTGTCCCATTTTTGTGTTGTTTTGTATTGATGTCACAGTCAAGTTAACTTGCTGCCTCATCCTAGTACTATTTTGAATCCTCTGCCCTTTTCTTTTTATCACTAGGATTCATAAGATTCAAACCAGACACTTTGGTGCACAGTGCAGAAGGTGGAGCCAGAATTGATTGATCACCCCTCTCTCTCTGGCCGTATACTCAAATTAGCTCTGACTGAAAAAGCAACCTAGAACCCCTGCTTGAAAGTAGCCCAGGGCAGGTCAGTATCCAAGCGGGTCCCCTAGTAAGGGGAACAGGGACTGTCTCTGACATGAACTCAATGGCTGGCTCTTTCATCTCCCCACCCCCCATGGGAAGAGCAGCACAGCATCTAGGCCATAGAGGAGGACATTGCAGCCAGTCCTGGTGAGACCTGATAAGCTAGGGTCAGATGGAAGTGGAGGACTTAAGAGAGGGGCGGGGAGGAGATGAGGGAGGGAGGATGGGATTGGGAGGGAATGAGAGAGGAGGATACAGCTGGGATACAAAGTAATAAACTTTAATTAATATAAGAAAATAAAAATTTAATAAAATAAATAAATAAATAATCAAAAAATTAAAAAAGAAAAAGAAATGGAGACTTTCAAGTAATTTCTTTTTGGGAGGGATTTTATTTTTATTTTTTATTTTTTAATTTAATTTAATTTTATTAATTATATTTTATTCACTTTGTATCCCCCATAAGCCCCTCCCTCCTCCCCTCCCAGTCCCACCCTCCCTCCCCCTTCTTCACGCATGCCCCTCCCCAAGTCCACTGATAAGGGAGGTCCTCCTCTTCTTCCTTCTGATCTTTGTCTATCAGATTGCATCAGGAGTGGCTGCATTGTCATCTTCTGTGGCCTGGTAAGGCTGCTCTCCCCTCAGGGGGAGGTGATCAAAGAGCAGGCCAATCAGATTATGTCAGAGGCAGTCCCTCTTCCCATTACTATGGAACCCACTTGGACACTAAACTGCCATGGGTTACATGTATGCAGGGGTTCTAGGTTATCTCCATACCTGGTACTTGGTTGGAGTATCAGTCTCTGGGAAGACCCCTGTGTTCAAATTTTCTGGTTCTGTTGCTCTCCTTGTGGGGTTCCTGTCCTCTTCAGCTCTTACTATTTCCCACTTCTTACATAAGATTCCATGCACTCTGCCCAACAGTTGGCCATAAGTCTCAGCATCTGCTTTGATAGTCTGCAGGGAAGAGCCTTTCTGAGGCCTTCTGTGGCAGGCTTCTAGGTTGTTTTCTGTTTTCTTCTTCTTCTGATGTCCATCCTCTTTGCCTTTTGGGATGGGGATTGAGCATTTTAGTCAGGGTCCTCTCTCTTGATTAGTTTCTTTAGGTGTACAGATTTTAGTAGGTTTATCCTATGTTATATGTCTAGATGAGTGAGTATATACCGTGTGTGTCTTTTTGCTTCTGGGACAGCTCACTCAGGATGATCCTTTCCAGGTCCCACCATTTACCTGCAAATTTCATGATTTCCTTATTTTCATTGCAGAGCAATACTCCATTGTAGTGATGCTCTGTTTAGCCCTTGATTTGAATTCCCAAATGCTTTATTTGTTGCAGTATAAGATTTTTGAAATATGCTAGAATATTAAACTATCTCACTTCTTATGCAAGGCCTAAGGACCTCCAAAGGTGACTGGAATGTCACTGATGGTTACAGGGCAAAATCAGCTGAGGTGCAGAACCGAGAGCTTAGGCAGCCTGATTTCCTGTCCACGTCTAATTTTATTCTCCACGGAAAAGGCAGATGGCAAACTCGGCTCTTCAGACATAAAAGGCTGTTTTCCCTGTTTTGATCCAATGAACATTCCCAGCCTCCTTTTTTGCCATTCTTAGCATGCACTTAGTTCTTTATTGCCAGCTGCAGACAGAACTTTCCACCACTCTGCTGGCTGGTACCTAGAGACCAAGCTCAAGATGTTTCTTCACCAGGGATCCTCCTGGGGTCATCCATACAGGTGGATCTCTGCGTTTGCACGCCCAGAGTTCCTGGGAGAACTTTCTTCCGTGTTAATTCTAAAATGTTTTCATAAGAGTTGATCCCTTAATCCCAGCATTTGGGAGGCTGAGGTGGAGCAAGTTCTATGACTTTGAGGTCAACCCAGTTCCAGGCAGCCAGGACTACACAGTGAAATCCTATGTTAACAAAAAAAAAAAAAAGATGTTGATTTTCCTAATTAGCCTGTGGTCTTCCCCAGCAGTAGGGACTATGCTTTGTTGCTCTTTGTACTCTCAGTGCCCATCTGAGTGCTTGTCAATCAGTACTTGTTGGATAGCAGTGAAGCTTTCGAAAAACATGGGGTGGGGCCCATGGCTCTGAATATGACATCAACTCGGAGTCTTGTGAACAAATCTAAAATCAGGACGAGAGTCACCGGGTCAGTCGGAAGGATGGAGCCAGGTTCAGTGCCTGAAATCTTCTGTTAGGTCAGCATTTGGAAACTGAAATAAAGAAAAGACATGCATTTCGAAGCTAAGATGAGCTAGAGAAAAACACACACACAAGACAGAAATAGGAGCTGTGGAGAATAAAGTAGGGACAACCCACTAGGAATCAGAGCAGGTAGACATGCGTTCCTTCCAACTCCTAATCAGAAAGCTGCTTTATTTCCCAGAGCAGGGACTCTACTGAGAACTGGGTGTGGTTTCTTCCTGGTGAGGTTGGCGAAGGCTGGGCAGACTTGGGTGCGGTTGTAGCCCCAGAAGACAGGTGAGCACAGCCAGCCCCACCCGAAAGCACACCCTTCCTTCTCTGAGGCAGGTGAGTCTCTCCTTGGTCGTTCTCCCTCTTCACGCCCTTTTTGAGGCTTCATTCTCCCCTTTCATTCTCTCTCTATTTTTACTATTTTGTACTGGGAACATGGCAGATCTGAAATCTGCATGCACCTGTCGATCAGAGGAAAATTTACCTTTCATACTTTCACTTGAAAACATTATTGCCCTCAAGTAACATTTCCCCCCTGTTTTTGAAAGATCAGTTAGTTACAATCCTTGATTCTCCTTTAGAAGCCGTTAAAACTTACTTGATAAAAAGCCAGTTGCTGAGGTTAGGGGTGTGAGTGGGTCGGGTGTTGTAAGCTTGATCTCAGTAAAAGCTGAAGCACTAGAACCCAGGTTCCATCTTCTCTCATCAAGAGTGGCAGACAGAGCCAGGCCTGCTGGCAAACACCTGTAATCCTAGCACTCTGGGAGGCAGAAGTAGGTGGATGTCTGTGAGTTCAAGGCCAGTCTGGTCTACAAAGCTAATTTGACTCCAGGATAGCCATGGTTACACAGAGAAACCCTGTTACAAAACAAACAAACAAACAAAAAAGAATGGCAGACAGAAAAAGCGATAGCATACCCACCTACCAAAGAATCCCACCGCCTTCCAGAAAAGTTATCCTTCAGAGTCAGCTCTTCCTTGTCTCCAAGAGCATTATTCTCCACTTTCTCTGACCACAAGCATCCAGGGAACTAAGAAATCAGAACTGATTTCTTTTTTTTGGACAATATGTCTGGAATGCCTCAAGTCACTGTTGTATCAGAAACCATCTAATATCCACCCAGACAGAGCAGAACAGCAGCTGGGAAGATAGCTCAGCTGGTAAAATCCTTGTCACTTAATCTCGAGGACCTGAGTTTAAGCCTCAGAAAGCCACTGGTGTGTGTGTGTGTGTGTGTGTGTGTGTGTGTGTGTGTGTGTGTTGAGGGAACAGACAAAAATACATGATCATGTGTGCTTGTACTCACAGTGCTGGGGAGGTAGAGACAGCTGATGGCCAGCTAGCCCAGACAGACTGGTGAGTGTGAGAACCAAAGTTATGTTTTCAGTGTTTGTTCCCGTGTCTAAGAGAGCCATGAAACAAAGATGCCTGTAATTTGTAAGCCCTTTGTCCAAGGATAAATACTTCTTGAAATGTTGGAGGCTATTGTTTATGATGGATAACATGTTTTCAAATCTCCTAAACAAGTTTGTTTGACTCAACTGCACTGGATCACAAGTAGGCATTGTTGTAATACATGAAGATACGGTCTCATGCAACACGTATGGTATAAGATTTATTGTAGAATGGGGGAGGGGAGAGAGAGAGGTGTGGAAGGAGAGGGGGGCACCCCCAGGGAGATGGAGAGAGAAGAGAGCCAAGGAAGTCACACACACACACACACACACACACACACACACATATACACACACACACACCAGAAAGAGAGAGACCACAGGCCAGAGTGGCAGGTGGGTTATATCCCAAGCAGCTGGTGCAGGTGATGACATAGGACACAGGTGGTGACATAGGACAGTGTCAGGACCCTGAAGGCCCTTGAGAGAAGGCCAGTTGACTTGTGTGCACACATAACAGGTGGAAGGGAGGTAGTCAGGACATATGTTTGCCCTTGATTAAATGTAGGCAGGAGTACCTGTGTAGGAAGTGCCTTAGGATATATGCTTGCTCCTGATTGGACCTGAAGAGAAATGCAATGACCTTATAGGTTTGCCTTTGTAAGCCTCTGAAAAATGTGACTCATTGCCGTTTTCTGGAAACACAAGAATGGACCTGGCCAGAGTCCATCCTGGCCATATTTAATTAAACCGAGATTCAGATTCACCCCAAAATAGAGGCAGTGGTCTTATTGTCAACTGATGGGATTAATGTGAGCTTCAGGCCAGTGAGAGACCATGTCTCCAAAAATAAAAAGTGGGTGGTACCGTGTAAAACACTGTCAAGGTTATTCTCTGGTTTGTGCAAGTGTGCACCTGTCTGCAATGATGCACACCCACACACATCCAAGCACTGAACAGTTTCAGACCTAGGGGCCCTGTTGTTGGAGAAACTCACATTTTTGCAGGTGTTGACTAGGAAACCCAGATAATGGTCTCCTCAGCCATTAAATTGCTCATGGAGGGTAGAACTGGGGCCAGAATCCAATGCCTAGTTTTGAGGTTAGGATGTCAGAGTTGGATAATGGGATCAAGCACCCACCTTTACAAAATGCAGTGTTTTATGCCTAGGGAGTTGAAGATGAAAGAAAGAATCAAAGCGAGTTTGTGTTCATTCATGTCTGTAATCCCAGAACTGTGGAGATCCTGAGTTCCCGGCCAACCAAAGCTATGTAGTGAGATCCTGCCTAAAACAGTGGTGTGTGTGTGTGTGTGTGTGTGTGTGTGTTAGTATAAGTTAATGAAGAAATATCTACCTGCAGCTCACGGCTCTTCTCTATGTAGATGAATGGTCTCCTGGAGGTACAATTACCACAGGCCCCTGGTGGATGCAGCTCCCAGAGGACTCATTTTTATAAATCCCTGTCTCGTATCCCAGGTTCAGTACTTCCTCATTTCCCCGATCTCTGTGACGATCTTCCAGTCTGAAAACGGCGATTTAATGCAACTCTTTCATTTCAAAAAGAAACAGTCAGGGGAACAGTAGTGACTTACTGGAGAATCGTTTCCATACATGAACAGAACTCTCTGTGTTCTCACAGAGCTTCAAAGTCTTCTCGGCGCTTCTTTCCCCAGCCCTGATAGGTCAATAATGCATTTTTTAATGTATTCTCTTCGAAAGAGGATTTTTAACGATACTAAGAATTGATTACAGAGATTCAATTCAACCGTCAAACATTCATGCCACAAGAACTTTCTATTTAACCTAAAAGTGTGTACTCAGCTCTAACCTCAAATACAAAGGCAGAGGCTGTTAACAGTCTCACATCTGGAAGTGCTGCGTGCACAAGGGCAGAGGGGAATGGATTATGCATCCCACCTCAAAGTCACCAGCTCAAGAACGTTTCAGGCTTACCACAATCATTTTCTTATTTTCACTAGGTATTTTCTAGCTGCCAAAGCGAAAGCTGTTTTCTCTTTCAGCTTTCACTGCACACCAGACGATCAGTGTGCCTGTCCTGAGACTCAGCGGTGTCTACCTCCAGGCTTCCTTTCCCAGCTTCCTCCCTGTTCAGCCACACACTCTTTCGTAGTTGAGAGTGTTTCAGAATCTTTGCTGAGGCATGCCGTGAACTGAACACACCCTGGCCTTTAGAAAAAAAGGACATCTCTTTTTACCCACAGAAACCACAGTTCCTAAACCAGCAAGATTTTCTGGTTGCAGTTTTCAAGCTTTACTCCCCCCTTTTTACTCCCGCAGGAAGGCGTGCCCTGTAAGCTGCTATCAGCAGCACTGGGGGCCGTCTTGCTACCCTCATGTCCTAAGACAAATGTGTTATGGGTGATGCGTGCCCATCTGGAAATAGTCTAGAAATTTAGCTCTGACAGAAATAATGTGAAACACACAGGAGCTCTGTGTATGAAAGCATCATTCATCATTAGTATAATAGGAAAGAGTTGGGAAACCTCATTGCCCACTACTGGGAGGAAAGAGCTCTTAAGATGCTTTTTACAAAGAAGGATTAATGTAAGAGGTAAACGCAAGCTTGTTTACAGAATAATCCCAACTTAAAAGACACAGAGAGGTGGGTATTAGATGCAGTGATAGAGTTGCATTTTATAGGGACTTTTGACGGGTGGAGCTGTGCCAGCATTGGCTGAGAAAACTGTCTTAAATACTTAGAGCTTTCTAGGTACTGGAGTATGGTGTCCCCTTTGTCCTCATGTGTCTCGGTTTTTTACGATAAGCATGTATTGTAGAAGAAGAACCATCAACAATTACCAGAGAGGAAATAGTTCAAAGTCTCAACAGTGTTTCCTTTTGACTTCTGTAGTGGTTTGAATGAGAATGGATCCCTAGGCTCATTTATTTGCATATTTGTCCCCAAAACTGTTTGGGAAGCGTTCAGAATGTCAGGTCCAAAAGAAAGTCAGGGCAAAGAGCTAATTGTGGTGCCTAGTAGCATACCAAAGCATGTGCTGCGGCCTCTAGGCTCTCTCAGCATCACATTTACCCGGCACAGAGTCCATGCTGACATCCTAGCTCTTTTCACCCTGCTCCCTACCCTAAATGTATTCAGCTCAAGGCTTTCCTTCCCCAGTTTCTCATTTCTGTATAACCTGCCATTTTGACCGTGTGCTTTCTTGGGCCCCCCCCCCATCTCTCTTGGTCCTCTCTTTTATCTTTCATTCCTTTTTTTCCTCTCTTGCTTTTCCCTGTCCCCCTCTCCTCTTTATTTTTGTCTTCCTGCTCTGGGCTCATCCAGATGTCTGTGGTTGTATTCGCCCTCAAATCTACAATTAAAACTTTCCCCTCAACCATACGTTGGAGAGTCATGTTCTCACTTTACACAGGGAGGTATGATCTTGTTGAAGGGGGTGGGCTGTGAGGTTTCAGAAGACTGGACCTATATACCCATTGTTCTCTTTCTCTGCCTGCTGCTTAGACCAAGGTATGAGCTTTTGGCACTTCCTTGCTCTTCTACCATAGACTCTAACTCTTTGAAGTCATAAGATCAGTTAAACACTTTTCTTTTATGAGTTGCCATTGTCATGGTGTTTTGTCACAGCAGTAGAAAAGTAACTAACAGGGAAGTTTGTTAGTGTGCAGGTGATTCCATTGGCCTGCCCTCGGCGACCTAGGTGTGGGCTGCCAGATGAAGGACCCCCACTACTCCAACTCTTTCTCTGTTCCAGCTTCTCTCTCTGTTCCAGCATTCTCCCTCTCTGTCTCTCTTTGTCTCTCTTTTCCCAACACCCCTTTTTTCTCTCTCTGCCCCCTCTCTCTCTGTCCTTATGACTCCCTCCCTCCCTCTACCTCTTCTTCAGGCCCTCCTCTCCCTTCCCCCAATTAACCTCCTTATACCAGATCTGTTGCATGGTATAATTCCTTAGAGGCATACCTTGGCATGGGACCACCATAGTACCTTCTTGCCACATCATTATATTTCATAGCAAAGGTGGTACTAGGAAATGGGCTATTCCTGTGACAGGTTTGACAGTGCTGTTTTTCTGGAGAAATCTAGAAGATTTCGTGACTTTGGACAAGAAAATGGCTGAACACTGTAAGCAGAGCTTAATGGACCATCCAAGTAGGACTTTGGAAAATTGTAATGCTGAGAGCTGTGCAGGCCTCAAGAGATTTCACAGGGAAACACTATTACCAACTAAGCTAGGATCAGTTCTTATGATATTTTTTCTTCTACTCTTACCCTAACAATTTAACCTGGGGCTGAATTAAAGATAATGGTTAATTTCTTTGGCAGAGCTGATTTAAAGACAGCCTAATATTGACATTATCACTTAATTTTAGTGATTACTCTTACGCAGCTTGACAATGGAAAATAATAAGAAGAACAGAAAGAAATAGAAAAATGTATGCTTTGAAGAGGAAGCGAGAACCAGAAAAACTTAATGGTCGAGTCCAGACTTGTTCTGAAATTGGTATGGAAATTAAGGAGATGCTTGATACACATTGGAATAAAGGGAGGGACACCTTCGGGCAAGACCTCACCCAGCTAATCTTGAAACTTATAAAAGAAAAAAGGGCCTATGGATTTTTCTACTCCCCCAAAGCAGCAACACACCAAGGCTGTTGCAAATGTGATCCAAGGGAAGCAGGGACCACCTCAATCCAGTAGCCAAACTTGGCAGTGCCATTCATGTGATTCTGGCTTTAGAGTTATGAAGGATACAGGAAGAAAGGGGTTGTGGGAACTCCCTTCTGGATAAGGGGGGTTATTGAGGCCAGGTGTGTGGCAGGGGAGCCCATTATATGAAACTGTAAAAGTGAAGCCTGCGCTGAGTTGGAGAGCCCAAGATGTAAGAGTGCCAGAGTTGTGTATATCTGCCAAGGAGACCTGTACAAAAGGATGGGAACCAGGGTGAGGAGAATATTGCAGAGCTATCTAATCCCACTGACACCAGACATGGGGCTACAGGAACT
Organism: Psammomys obesus; assembly: GCF_907164565.1. Classification (NCBI taxonomy): domain Eukaryota; kingdom Metazoa; phylum Chordata; class Mammalia; order Rodentia; family Muridae; genus Psammomys; species Psammomys obesus. Next base: position 15,220,106 of record NW_026596069.1, read on the forward strand.
GGAGTTTTCCCTGCTGGGTTTCAGCCTCTATTTGGTGCAGTATTTCCTCCCTATCCCAGGTTCCTAACTTTTGTAATGTTAAGGTACATTCTGGGACCACTGAATGTTGGAAGTATGTAATTTGCATTGATTTTACAGGAAGTTGTTAAGGCAGTTAAGAGATTGCCTTGAGGAAACACTCCTCCATTACTGATAGGATGTCACTTTGTATGACAATGTGGCAATTTCTTAGAAAAGTGGGACTTGATCTACCTCCAGACCCAGCTATATCACTCCTGGGCATATACCCAAAGAATGATCCATCCTGTCACAAGGACACTTGCTCAACTATGTTCATAGCAGCTTTACTCATAACAGCCAGAGACTGGAACAACCTAGATGTCCCTCAACTGAAGAACGGATAAAGAAAATGTGAATCATCCGTACAACGGAGCATTACTCAGCCACTAAAAACAGCTTCATCATGAAATTTGCAGGCAAATGGATAGAACTAGTGAAAAAAAAATTCTGAGTGAGATAACTCAGACTCGGAAAGACACACATTTTTGCTCTGCCTGAAGAGTGTTGTGGGACTGAAGCTTAGCAGAATCATCATCAAAGAGAACAGAGAGACTTTATCTAGCAACTGATGAAATTAGATGCAGAGTCTCACAACCAAACATTAGGCAGAACTTGGGGGAGTCCTGCAGAGGATGGGAGGAAGGATTGGCAGAACCAGAGAGGTCAGGGACACCATGAAAACATGAGAACTCAGCAACAGCCCCCAGAATCAACTGACTGGCATTCATGGGGACTCACAGAAATCAGCGAGTCTATATCCATCTGAACGAGGTCCTCTGCATATAAGCTATGATGTTCTTGTGGGAATCCTAACAGTGGGAACGGGCGTGTGTGTCCTTGACTCTATTGTCTACTTGTGGGACCCTTTTCCTGCTATTGGGTTGCCTCATCCAGCTTTGATGAGATGCTATGTACCTGGTTGATGTTCCTGAAAGCCCTGCTCTTTTCTGAGGGGAAGTGGAGATGGGATAAATATGAGGAAAAGGGGAGGAGGAGGGAAGAGATTGAGGGAGGAAAAGGAGGGGACACTGCAGCAGGGGTATAATATATGAGAGGAGAATAATAATAATAATAATAATAATAATAATAATAATAATATAGTTTAAACATTATAGGGCTATTTGGATTTTCAGTTTATAGCCTTGCTTATTTTAAAATCTTGGGTGTCCAGGAATGCATACTTTGTATATTCATTTTAATTTAAAAAATGACATTGCCTTGAGTCTCGGAAGATATGTGGGACTTGGGACTTTTAAATAATGTTGAGACTGAAAGACGGTGGGGACTTTTGAAGTTGAACTAAATGCATTTTTGCACGGTGATAAGGCCACAAGACTATGGGGACCAGGGGTGGAATATGCTGGTTCAAATGGGAACAAACCACATAAGGTCACATGTCTGAAGACTTGGCTGTGTGTTGGAATGACCCTGCTGTTTGAGGTTGCGGTCCTCCCAGTCTGGATAGCCATTCTGAGCTAGATGTTAAGGTGTAGGACTCCCTCCCTTCAGCAAGTCCTCTTGCTCTCTGCCTGACTTCATCTGGAGAGTGTCTTTAGACACAGATGGCCCTAACCACATTTAGCATATGGCCTTTGACACAACTCCATGTTAGCTTTCCCCTCCCCATGCCTATGTGATAATCAGGTACTATGTTTCCATTCATCTGATAGGAGCGTGCTGTATAATGCAAATCAAACATCCTTGAGGTGCCTAGTTCCAACCAATTACATGCACCTATCCTTGGAGCCCCTTCCCCAACTCCCCAAGGGGTATATAGCCTTTGTTCTTTTGGATTAAAGTTGAACTAGCTCCCTGAAGTGGTTCCCAGGGTGTGTGATCCCTGTACAGTGCTCACAGGCCAATACAGGCATGCTTCTTGCGCTGTGCTACTCCTGACTTCATGGGCTGGTGGGAGACAGCCCCCCCCAGGCAGGAGGAGAAACAGCTGCAGTTGGTGGAACAGCTTGGGAAGGATTAGGAGGTGTGGCCTTGTTGGAAGAAGTATGTCATTGGGGGTTGACTTTGAGGTTCAAAAGACTTGTACCATTTATTTCCAGTGTCTCTGTCTCTGCCTCCTACATATAGATAAGTGAGTGAGCTCTCAGCTTTTCCTGCCACCATGCCTTGCTCCACCATCATGGGCTCTAACCCTCTGAAACTGTAATCCAAATTACATGCTTTCTTTTAGAAGTTGCCTTGGTCATGGTGTTTTGTCACAGCAGTAAAAAAGTAAGAGAACTTCTTTTCTATTTTATTTTTATGCAGAATTTATCATTATTATCCATTCATTATTCATCCATTATTATTCATTCGTCACAATATTTTTGAGATAAAATTCTGGGCCTTGGTTTCTCTATTCTCATTAGCTCACAGGCCTGCAAGGGACTCTCTGGGCTCTGGAATTTTAGGTTACAGTGCCATCTCTGGGTCACAGCTGTCCTAACTTGATGCACAGCTGTAATATGGTACCATGAATGCCAGTTAATTAGCCAGTTAATGATCCTGAGGATTGAGACATAGATGGAACACAAATCATTCCCTCATTGCTTTGGTTTATTGAACCTCTTCCTTGCTGGCCTCATTTGTCTCTTATTTTTATTGTAGCAGACATCATAAGTGATTTCAAATTTGCTGTGATTTCAAATTCACTGTTCTTCATCAAGTATTTCAACAGATATTTTATTTTCAAAAATTTATTAGCATGTATTAAGTGTACAAAATAATGGGCTTCATTTTGATGTTTTTATAGAATTTTGATATTTTGATTTTATTCACTTACTGATTACTCTCTTTGTTCCCCATCTTTTCTCCTACTGGTCATCTGCTTCTTGCCATGTAGTTACCTTTTTAGGATCCTTATATGGTAGAAAATGTGCAAATGTGATTTTTCTTAACACAATGAAACCAAAATGTATTTTTTTTTCCTGAATATGACATTACTTTGTTCTTTACCCCGTTGAGTCTAAGTGCTACCGTTCTCTATCCAGTCATCTCTTGCTGGGCATGTAAGTTGATTCCACACTGTAATTGTTGTGCATACTGCTATAGTAAACATGTGTGTTGAGGTATCTCTGTTTTATGTTGGCTTTGACTCCTTCAGGTAAGTACCAGGAGTAGTATAGCATAGTAGGAGACAGAACAAATTCTTGGTTTTGTTACTCTTTGATTTTCATAGCTCAACTTCCACCTAGTTTCCTGTTTCTCACACTTGGTGGCTCATACCTCACTGATACCGAAGTCGCACCCAGTCAGTGCCTCCCTCTTAAACTCATAATGAAGTTGTCCTAGTCAATATGTGTTTGATGATCACATGCCTGCCCTGTGACCCTTGCCCTAACACTCACCATGACTCACCACAGGTACACACTGCCTCTCTGTCAAACACGCACTCAGCATCTCTCTCACTAGAAATCAGTCATCTGCCTGCTCACAGGGAAGCCCAGCCTATGGATTTCTAACCAAAGCATACTCTTATTTGTTTTAAATTTTATTTTAAAAATATTTATATTTAGTTTTAACATCATGTGTCTGCATGTAGGCATATGCATATGAGTTCAGTGCCTATGAAGACTAGAAGAGACCATCAGATCCCCTGGAGCTGGACTTACAGGTGGTTTCGAGCTGCCTGAGATGGGTCATGGAAACTAAAATTGTCTTCTCTATAAGGGCAGCAAGGGCTCTTAAGGACTGGACCATTTCTCCAACCCACAGAAACTTTTTTCAATCTTGGGTTGATATTTTACAGCAGCAGCAGCACATGTAGATAGTTTTCCATTTTAATGTTCTATTTTTACTCAGCTAGCTTTATTCACGTAATTTGCAGGCACATCTATGCTGTATGATATAATTCGGATATAAATGTCCCCATGCCTCATGTGTTTGAACACCTGGTCCCCAGCTGCTAGTATTGTTTTGGGATGTTGTGGTACCTTTAGTAAGTAGGGTCTAGCTGGAAGTGGATTTCTGGGATATGCGGAAGAGAGATTTGAGATATATAGCCTGGCATTAATTTTTAGAATCATATGTTCTTTGGTAAATTCCTATACAAATACGGTGAATGTAGCTCATATCCACTTCTCTTTGTTCCTTTAGCTCCTTCCAGTTTCCTCCTGACATCTTCATCCCAACATCATGACTCCATCTCTTCCTTCTTTTCTAACCCATAGGGCACATTTAGTGGTAGCCAAATGTCCATGGCTATAGGGCCATCCACTAGTGGACGGACAACCTACCAGAGGCCTCACCACTGAAGAAAACTTACTTTCCCCTCCTCAACAGCCATTACCTGCCAGAAGCGCATCAATTAAGGTAGGGTCTGGTCTACCCTTTCGTGGTGGAGCATTGACTAGTTTGATCTTGAGCAGATCATCTTATTCTAATTGTTCAAGGAGTTCTACCTCTCTGACTTGCTTTCTCTGTCCTATTTATTTTATTCAACTATACCTTAAACTCCTTTAAAAGAGTTAGAAGTTACTTTCCATAAGTACTCCAGTGTCCTTTTGGCAAAAGGTCACTCTCGTGAACTGTAAACAACTTTGTGAGCTACGGATCTGCACCTTGGATAATGTCTTCCTTTTGGAAGATGATTCCAAAGGGCGCTCTCTAGAGGCAGCAGTGGCGAACTGCAGCCACTTGCTTTTGGAGAGAGCTGGACTGTGTTCTAAAATTAATGACCGCATGCTGCATACTAGACCTCCGACACTGGAGATACTGAAAATAGTGCAAGCATTGTCTCTGTTTTCTATCAGCACACAGGCTAACACAACATAAGAAAGGCAATGTGTTCAGTGTTAAAAGTAACAAGGAAAAAAAAGCTAGCTAAGGAAGCAGACAGGACAGTGGAATGATTGGCTGCCTATGTGATAATTTTATAATTCCTGCTTTGATTCAGACCTTAATTTTGTATTTGTCTTTGGATATATTCTGTAGTTCTGGCTCATATATCTTGTTGATCCTTGTAAGACAAAATTCTCCTTGTCCTTACCGGATTTTATTATGTTTATGAAGCCTTCCTCAATTGACAATGAAATTATTTTTTCTTTCTTAGTCTACTTCAGAAATAATAGTGGTAATTTTGTTTCATTTTTAAAAAGGGATGTGAAGGTACCTCATTATAATTTCAATGTCTACAGCAATTTCTGATATTTATTAGATTGATTTGTTATTTTGTACTAGCCATTCATAAACAAAATGATGATTCCATTGATGTTAGTTATTCAGAATTTCAGATTGCAAATGACCCATGTCCTGAATGGAACATGTGATAATAAAAAGAAGCATTGCCTAAGGACATAATAGTAAAGATTTTCAGGATGTGTGTGCCTGAATTCATACATAAAATGCTACTCATACCAAAAGTCAAATGAGACACTTTCTTTCCCAGCGCATATGCTTTTATTGAAGAAACATATAAAACAGTATTATATTTAGTACCATGTTGCAATCAGAAATATCTAGTCCCAAAGAGGGAGTTTATTTAAATAACAGTTTTTTAAATAAATCTGTAAATATTGTCGTATTCTAAATGCTTTCTTTTCTCTACACTCAAGACTTTCCCAAGATAGCCTGTTTATTCATTAATAATTCTATCTTCTCAAGGAATTTTACATGTCAGTCAAATGTATCCTGCTTATTTATTAAAATTTATTGCCTAGGCTTTTAGGCTTCTTTATCAAGCCTTTAATGTAAATGTAACATCAAGTTTACTTCTTAACCAAATATGACAACTCTTGATTTACCCCTTTTATTTGTTTGAGAAAACAAGCCAATTTCAGAAAGTTGAGTTGTGTATGGTAGGTCTTGACTACCTCAGTGTATTAAAAGGCTTTTTTCTGGGTGCTAGTTCAGAAAGAAAAAGTGAATGCTGTTGACCTTGAATTCACAGTGTAGAATGGAGGAAGGACTCAGCATGGGGTGAGCCTCCTCTTTGCTAAGCACACTGTTTTCCTAGAGGAAAAGAAGAAAACATTCACAGAGACATTTTCTCTTTTTTCTCATGATTGGATCTATTTTACTCTTTATTTCCCAAACCTCATAGTTGAATGAAAAAAAGAAATAAAAAGGAGGGCATGATTACTTCTAGGTATGGTGGAGGAGAAAGTTTATTGTAGATAAAAGGCAGAGCATAGCCAGAGGCAGAGACATCTGGGAGACTCCAGAGTGGACATGACCAGCACACCAAGCTAGACCATGTGAGAGGATTGGGGGAGCCAGGAGACCAAGAGTCCAAAAGAATAAAAAAGATAAAATGTACCAGCACAGAAAGGTAGGAAGAGGAGCTGGGAAAAGGGCAGCCCAGTCCTGGGGCTGAACAGTTCAGGGGTCAAGATATGCCAGCCATATCCTGTAACAGGTAGGGACTGAGGAATGCTGGGAGAATTTGGCATCTGCTTCAATATGTTAAATAGGCACCCCAGCAACTCATTCTGGGTTTGAGACCCAACAACAGTGTTTTGAGTTTTGACCAACTGCCACTTTATATTTACTGAGTCACTAGCTATTTCCTGACTTGTAGAACTTTTGGCTTGCTAGAATATAATCCCTTAGAAATGTCTGTGTCAGAATATGCCTCTAAACTGAGTGCATATGAGCCACTATGTGCTCAATAATGCCTGGGTATTAGCAATAAGATGACTATGGAACCAAAGTTGCTGGACTGCTTCACAGACCTCACCAAAGTATAAAGTTGAGAAATGTATAAATTGGAATAATTTAGGATGACTAACAGTATGTGATATTAGGTACATAATTACCTGATAATGAGAAAAGAGTCTTCCAGTATCGCATTGTCTTAGGGATTCTGTACTTACATTTCATGAACCCAGCCTTTTAAGAGACATCTTTTCTGTTCTAATGAGCAAAGAGCAAAGTTCACACCATAAGCAAAATTGGATCTTTTCCATTCTTTTAATTTTTATTAAATATTTAATTTTGTGCACATGCAGGTCAGAGGACAACTTTCAGGAGCTGGTTCTCTCCTTCCACCATGTGGGTTCTGGAGATCGGACTTAGGTCATCAGTTTTGGTGACAAAGCACTTTCTCCAGCAGAGCCATCTCCCCAGCCCCAGGTTTTCTCCATTTTGATGTGGTTATAGTGCTGGAACACTGGCCAGGGGATTTGAGCAATAGGTTCATGTTTTTGCACTAAAGTTAACAGGCTATGGTCACTTCATCCCTCTATTTTTTTATATACAAAATTAAGTGAAAGTTCATGGCAGATGCACTAGCTTTTAAATAAATGAACAGGAAAAAAAGCAAGAACTTTTCCATCTATTTCCTTCTAAAGCAAATAAGCCCTGAAAAGATGTTGATCTCATTTAGATTATCTTTCCAGTCATATTATAGTTTCTACTGCATAGTTTACATATTTTACAGAATTAAATAAAACTACAATGAGAGTTTCCTTTTCTTAGGCCAGACTTATGCCAACTGAACAGAAGGAATCTGTGCTAGTGTTTCCATTCCACTTACTCAACGTCACATGCAATATTAGGAAGAGAAACACAGATTGGTGATGGACGCGAACTGTTCTCTAATTGTTCTTGTATGCATTCAAAGTCATACCTTCATGTTTCCTTTTTAAGTCTAGAAATGACTACAAAGCGTAAGTCAGGCATGTCTGTACCTCTTTAAGTCCATATCCATAAATCTAAGGCCAATACTCAAAACCTTACAGTTCTCCAGTAAATACTGTTTACACACATAATAATTATAGATGTGTATCTAGAGAACTATTGGTGGCCAGAAGTTTCTGAAGGAAACTGCTTAAACAATATGTCATATTTTTGACATAATTATCAAAAGTAAGGAAAAACTTCCTTGTAAAGGGGAAAATACTAATATATTCTCCAGAATCTGTTTCTATTAATAGTTGTAATTTTTGTGACTCTAAATTAATTTATAATTAATAGAAATCAATAAAATACAATACAAATATATGTTTGGATGTATGTATGTATATACCCTTTTGAGGAACAATTTCCAGTTAATTGACTTCTCTCTTTCTCTGTCTCTTTCTTTTTCTGTCTCTCCCTTCCTTCTTTCCTTCCTTTCTTACTTCCTCCTCCCTTTCCTTCTCTCTTTCTTTTGTAGATTCATTTTACGTGTTTGAGTGTTTTGCCTGCATGTATGTCTATGTACCGTTTTCATACTTGGTGCCCAAAGATGCCAGAAGAGAGCATCAGACTCCTTAGAATTGGAGTTACAGTGAGTTGTGAGCCACAGTGTGATACTGTGAAATGAACCCGGGTCCTCTGCAAGAGCAACAAGTGCTCTTAACAATGAGATATCTCTCTAGCCCCAAACTCTTTTCTCATAAAAGTCATGCTTAGCATTATAATAATGCTTAATGTTGCATGTCTTGCAAATATTTTTGAAAACACAAATGAATTGATAAATACTAGCAAATGCTCCATCTTCCTTTCAATTTCCTTTCAGAAATTTACATTTCAATTAATTTTTTTTTTTCTGGTGCTGGGGATTGAACCTAGCTAGCTAGGGTTTCCAGCAGGGAAGCCAAGCATTCTGCCACTGACCTTCACCTGCAGCCCTGAAGTTCTTCTTTCTTTCTTTCTTTCTTTCTTTCTTTCTTTCTTTCTTTCTTTCTTTCTTTCTTTCTTTCTTTCTTTCTTTCT